>NW_007252100.1:365242-441170 GCF_000164805.1 Carlito syrichta
GCTGCGATGGCTGGGAACGGCCACTGCACTCCAGTCTGGGCGACTGAGTGAGACTCCAACTCAAAAAAAAAAAAAAAAAAAGATTTGTTAGACCAATTATGCTGGTTCATGCCTGTAATCCCAGCACTATGGGAGGCCAAGGCAGGAGGATCACTTGAGGCCAGGAGTTCAAGACCAGCTTGGGCAACATGGTGTGACTTTGTCTCTACAAATAATTAAAAAAAAAATTAGCCAGTTGTGGTGGCGTATACCTGTAGTCCCAGCTACTTGGGAGGCTGAAGTAGAAGGATTGCCTGAGCCCAAGAGGTAGAGGCTGCAGTGAGTTGGCATCATGCCACTGCATGTCAGCCTAGGTGACAGAGTAAGTCCCTGACTCAAAAAAAGAAAAAAAGATGGCATCACAATGGGCCATGTTTTTTAGGAGTATGTGGTTTTGAGACTTTTGGATATAGATTTAGTCTTTCCTCTCCTTAACAGTACCTTTCACTTCTATCTTCCTTCTTCTTTCACTGTATTCCTTTTCCTGGGAGTTAATCTATCCATGCTAGGAACTTTCTAGATCTAATTCTAAGCCTCTCATGGTATGCAGTCTTTCTCCTTATGATCAAGCCGTTTTCATGTATTATTCTATGGTCTAGTGATCTTTTCAGTGATAATTAAGACTTGTATGATGATGTGTTTCTATTCTAAATTACTTCAAGCTGTCATAATTTTTGTGTTCTTGTCTCTAATTTTTCTGGTTTTCAGCTTCCTCACTGTCAGTTCGTATTCCTTGCTGCTGTCAGGCCACTGCTTTTATTACTTCTTCACTGCTTCTCATCTTCCGAGTCTTATCTGCTGAGTGTTGAATCATTGAGTATGGAGTTTTATAAAGCAATGTCTCTGGCACGAATGGAAAATATACACGTTAGCTTGTCTGTTGATTCCAATGATTAGTGGAAGGGATGGCAGCGTTCATGCTACACAGGTGCCATTGCCTGGGTACAGTAAGATTTTGAATGGCGATCTGAGTGGATTCCATAATGAGTGCGACATTATAAATTAGTGTGTGGATTTTGTGATACTGGTTTGGCTTCCTAGGTGGTATTTTGGTTATTGGTTAACCTCTTTAGATGCTGAGATTTCCAAGTGACATGATTTGAAAGGATTCTGTGACGGAGGACCCCAAAAAACCCGGACTTTCTTTATTTAAAAATGTTATTTATTCTTACTTGTTTGAACTTTGGTCACCTTTGAAGTACTCTCCATGTGATGCAATACACCTATCAAGATGCTTTTTCCGCTGCTCAAAACAGTTTTTGAATTTGTCAATTTTGATGCCTTTTGGTGCTTCTGCCGTTTTTTGTTTCACCTCTTCCACATCAGCAAAACATTTCCCTTTGAGACCTTTTTACCAGGGGAAACTAAAAAAGTCGCTCAGGGTGAGATCAAGTGAATAGGGGGTTGGGGCACAGGGGTCATTGCCATTTTTGGTTAAAAACGGAGCATTCAGTGCGGTGTGGGCATGTGGATTCGTAAATCACCCGGCGTAAGTGGACAAACGTTGAAAGAGTCTCAAAAAAAATTCACTGAAGTCAAATGCAGCCTCTTACAGCAACACTAGCCAGTACTCTGATGCTGATGGGTTCCTAGAACATTTACCTAGTGGGGGAAGTCTGTACCACAAGGGACTCACCCTCCAAAACCTGATTCCTGGTTAGTTTGTTTTTTTTTTTGAGTCCCCCCTTGTATCTTGCACTATTTAAGTTAAGTTACATTTAGGTTTGTAAGAATGTAGTTATGCAGTAATTATGTAATTAAAAATTTAAGTCATGTCAAAATGTAATTTTTCAGCTTGATGTTTCATATGTTATCAATACTCCATAGCTAGTAAAATTAAAAGATGTGCGATAACTTCACTGAACGGAAATTGCCAGATATTAATAAACTTTCACAAGGCTGGTGGCGTTTCTAGACATTTCATGTGATGGCAATAAATAGGCAAGTCTGTGTGGTTATTCGTTTTAAAATCATTTAATGTGTGACTGCATCTGAGAAAGTTTAAATTTTAAAATGAATGGTTTCTACTATGTCTTTCCGTTTACACATGTCACATGTAACTTTTGCAGGTTGGACTTGCTCCCATTTTATGCAAGATTGGTTGCTACATTGCATCCCTGCATGTCTGATGTAGCAGAGGATCTTTGTTCCATGCTGAGGGGGGATTTCAGATTTCATGTATGTATTTAAGCATTTATTTTGTGTTATATGTATATATTCTTATAAACTGAGTGAGGACTTTTTTAGTTTAAGACCAATTGCTGGCAAGACAATCTTGAAATTTGATATAATAGTTCAGAATTTATGGAATCCAAAGCTTTTTAAGTGTCAATTTACTCAGAGCTTGAAACTGATATTCCCACTGGGAGGGGATCTGTGGTCGTGACCTTGCTCTGCCATTGTAGGTACTATACTTTTTGCTTTTGCGAAGTAGAAATTCTCCAAGGTCAAGACACCCAGAGGCCTGAGTTGTGTTTCCAGAAGCAACATGATTGGCCATGATGAGTCAGGGTGTGGCTTGGTGTAGGATGCCTCTTTAGGTGTTGGAATCCAAATGTGTGCAACCTAATTGGTCTGTCAGTCTGGATTTTGGTGAGTGCTGCCGTAGCCCATGTTTCCTTGATAATGCCTTAAAGATCCTTACCTTATATCATAGTGAATTCTTGAAAGACCACCCTGGGAAATACCAGAGCCCTGTCCTTCCTCTCCAGCCTGGTAGTGGGAACAGGCTACATGTTAGTGGCTCTCCCAACCTATATTACCCAGACATCTCGTGGAGGTCATAAGCTTCAAATACAGACTTGAGAGTGGGAGGTGATACTGCCAGAGGTGACTGAGTGGGCATTGCCAGACTGAAAAAACATGACATCCGATTGCTTGTGTTAGCCAGTGGGAAAACCGTGTTGCTTAGAATGCTGGCAAAATCAGGAAATGTTTACTGTGCTCATACGTGCTTTACTGCAGTCACTGTGCATGAATCAGTAATATTGCTGAGCACTCAGAGAGGAGCAGACGCAATTGCAAGGTCAGGGACCTTACGATATGGTTGGGGAGACGAGGCATACATACAAAAGCGAGAGTGAAATTAAAATGTAACCCTTAAATATAGTAGACTCAGTCATTGCATGCTTGATTGCCAGGTGAATGATTGGAGTGAGTGCTTTGAGTAGAGGAAGGAGAGAGTCTCAAACAGGCGATTGATCTTGCAGTAGGTATTAATTTGTTATTATGAGGTTTGTGGTTAAGATTTTTCTAGGCCAGCTTTTGCTGAAATGTTTTTCAGATTTTCATAGGTAATATTAAATAAGGAAAAGTTTCTACATTTAGAGAAGTTGGAAACACTTAGCTCAATAAAGTTAATTTTGTTTTAATGTAAGAATTCTCAAAGCATGAACATGGTAATGTACTCTGTGCATTTCCTGGAGGAATGTGAGTTTGTAATCCCTCAGTGAACACACTTTGATAAATGCTGCTAGTTCAGGGAAAGATATATCAGAATGCACGATGTTCTTGTTGATTTATTCATCCCGTTTTACAAATAAGGAACTGTTTTACCAGTGAACAGTGAGTTATTATATGAGTTATATGCCTGTATTCCCCCCAAGTCAAACCCCAAGTTAAAGCACAAGTTGTTGGACCAAGGATAATTAGAGTGTTTAGTGAAAACCTTAGCATTAAGGAAATTCTACTCATGCATACTTACCCTCATTTGAAAATTGGGATTTTTATAGTTACTGTTAAAATACTTCATACAAAGGGAAGAATATCAGAATTCTAGGAGTATACTTTGGAAACCACTGCTCCTAGGGGAGGGAAGAACAGGCACTTGAGGTAATTCATCACCTGATGCTTCCTCCAGGATCTGTCCTTCCTACCTCCAGTCTGCTGGCTTTGCCCACAGCTTTCCATTAGGCCGCGTGTATGCTCAATACATTCCCATCCTCAAATGAAAATAAAATAACAGCAGTAATAGCAACAACTTTTCTTAGCCCCTCTCATCCCCTTCAACTATCCTCTTTCATTTCCTCCTTCTTCAAAGTTTTGAGAGTATACTTTTCTCCGCTTCTGACATTTATCCAATGACTCACCATCATTCCTAGTTACCTGTCAGTTGATGTCTGCAGATTCTAAACTGCTGAACTGTCCTGCTTTTTAGGAAATGGGCATTTTGACTCCACCACATGCTAGCTGTGTAACTTTGGTCATGTTATTCAAGTGCTCCAAACCTCAATTTTCATGTCTATTAGATGGGGATAATAATTGCATCTTTTAAAGTAGAATTATTCTTAGAAGGGTTAAGTGAGATAATGCATATACAGTTCTTTATATAGTGCCTGTGCATAAATATCATTATAATAATAATTATACCTTCTAAACCACCACTCTCTCCTGGTTCTTACTTAGAATTACTATTTTCATTCTTCTTCACCTTTTTTCCTAGCTGAGTTTATATGTTGGGATTTCCTAAGGTTTTCTTCCTTTACTCTTTTTGATGGAATACATTTTACCTGGGTTTTATTTAATTCACATCTATTTCCCAGCAACCCCAAATATATTTCTCTTGCCAGAACTTCTCTCATTGTATTTAGAAAGTTTCTATGTACTTTTAGCCTATGTATGTCCGAAACCAAACTCATTATTTTCTTCTTTAAAGTGTCTTTTATCTTTCACTTCCTCGAATCTACTTCTATGTTTTCCCTGAAATTTACAACATATTTTATTCATTACTAAGAGAAATGCTTCTACTTTTGCACCTAGGCATTTAGGAACCAGTGTTTGTCAAATTCTGTCAATGTTATCTTCTAAGACAACTCACAGCTGGCACCTTCTCTCCATACTCACTGCCACTGTCTTTCATTACCTGTGGATGGAATCACGATTTTTAACCAGGTGTTTTTAACCAGGTGTTCCGGTCTCTGTCTTCTACCTAGTTTCAGTATATTGCTACAGTCTGATTATTTACCCTCTGCTTAAGAACTTCGGCTGAGGGGCTGAGTGTGGTGGCTCATGCTGTAAACCCAGCACTTTGGGAAGCCATGGCAGGAGGATCACTTGAGGCCAAGAGTTTAACATCAGCCTGGGCAACATAACGAGACCCTGTTTCTAAAAAAATAACAAAACAAAACAAAAAAACCTCAGCTGAGAAATCAAGCTAGTTAAAGAACAATAAAATTTCACTTGCATCCAGAAGAAATTCTATTAAAGCAGTGGATATGCTAATTTGACAGATTAGTAAAGGTAATAGAAATGAGAAAACAACTTTCTCATGCACTTCAGGTAGGCATTTGGAGAAGTACTTTGGCAATGTTTCAAGGGTCTTAGAGCATACATTGGACAGTTCTGAGGAGCTGTCCCAGATAAATCCTGTGTACCAAAAAAGCTTTATTTGCATCATGAACCATATTAGGAAAAACTGGTCATCCAAAGGCCCAGCAGTGGATTAATAAAATGGTCATATGGTCACATCATCACAATGCTGAAATGTTATAGGGCCATGAAAAATGATGTTTATAAAAAAGTTTTTTGTCATAGAGAAAGTGCTTTTTAAAAAACAAGATACACAGTCTTACATGTAATAAACGTACGGTTATGTTAAAATGCTGAGAAAGTAGAGAATAGTAAAGAGTTACGTGCATATATGTCATCAGTGACTGTCTTTGGGTTAAAAAAACGTGTTATTTTAAAGATGTGGGGTACAAGTCAGGATCGGCTACATAAGCAGTTTATGTACAGGTGAAGTTTGGGATGCCCATTGGGCCTCACTTTGCCTGAATGGGCTCAGGTGCCTTTATTGATGTTATTGCCCCTCCCCCCTCAGCAGTGTCCTGCTACTGCCAGTCTGTCTCTCGTAGTATTACAATAGGTGTTCAGGGTCCACTTATGAGTGAGAACATGTAGTACTCAGTTCTGTAATCGATCACTGAGTCTGATAGACTCTAAATCCATTCAAGTTACTGTGAAGTCTATTAATTTTGTCCTCCTTTATGGCTGCATAATATTCCATCATGTATATGTACTACATTTTTTTTCATCCAGTCCAACAGTGGCTGTCTTTGGATAGTGGAACTATGAGAAATAGTTTTCCTTTCTAATTTTGTGTTCTCTAGGTTTTCAATAGGGCCTACTTCTTTAATGAGGGACTTTGTGTGTGTGTGTGTGTGTGTGTGTGTGTGTGTGTGTGTAAGTGTGTAAGTAAGAGATGGGATCTTACTCTTTTGCCCAGGCTGGAGTACAGTGTTGTAATCATAGCTCACTGCAGTCTCCAACTCTTTGACGAAGAAATCCTCTCTCCTCAGCCTCCAGAGTAGCTGAAACTACAGGTGCATGCCACCATGCCAAGCTAACCTTTAAAATTTTTGTAGAGAAAGGGTCTCACTATGTTGCCAAAGTTGGTCTCGAACTCCTGGCCATAAGTGATCCTCCTACCGCAACTTCCATAATAGCTGGGAGCACAGATGCAGACCACCTCCCTCCACTAGCTAAGGAAATGCTTATTTAAACATAAATTACCACCACTAACTGACATTTTTCAAATTGGTGGCCACTCAACTTTTTGATCAGGTCTTCTCATTAGTTAGCATAAGTTGATTACATAGCCCCAGTATATTTATTTTTAAATTATATACATTTGCAATTGTGCCAAGTATTTTATGTATACTGTAAAACATAAAAATAAATGGAAAGAAGTGAGGTAAAACATATAATGGAAGCTCTAGAATTTCCCCCTTACATCTCAGTAGATGAGGCGTCTACTTACTGTGGAGGTTGCACTGCTTTGGAGATCACTGGTCCACACAATTTGAAGAAAAAGTTTCATAGCAAGGCAAATGTAATTGTTTATAGACTCGGTAATGATTTGATGTTTAGCATATATTAGGTTTTCAGAAAAGTTTTATGAATGACTAACATTCACATAAAACAAAATGACAAATTCTGGAGGAAAGAAAGTATCTATTTTGGTGAATATCTGTTTGGCCCTTCTAAAGGGGCTGGCTTGACTGCAGAGTGCTCTTCTTATAGGAAAGTAGTAAATGATAGACCCAGGAAACCTTTACTGTTTATGTGTTGATACATCTGAAGAGTTTTTATTTATGCACACAAAATTAGTTATTCAGTTAATCTCAATTTTAGCTATCTGTAGCAGAATTGCAAGCAGCATTTTTGTGAACGATAGATTATATAGGTAGAATCATACATAGAGGAGGCTTTTTTTTTTTTTTTTTTGAATTGGATTCTACTCTACCACTGAGGCAGTGACATAATCACAACTCACCACTGCCTAGACCTTCTGGGCTCTGCCTCCCAAGTAGCTGGGACTACAAGTGCATACCACTGGGCCTGGCTATTTGTTGTTGTTTTTGCTGTTATAGAGATGAGGTCTTGATATGTTGCTCAGACTAGTTTCGAACTCATGGGCTCAAGCAATTCTCCTGCCTCTGCTTCCCAAAGTGCTGGAATTACAAGCGTGAGCCACCTCACCTGGCAAGAGGCATTATTGAACTAAAAATATAGAGAAAAATTTACATTGTTCATTCCTCTGCATTTAGTCTTGCAGAAGTGTTTTGACATATCTTTAGTCATAAGGGTTCAATAAATGAGAGTGAAGAATACTGAATGAGGAGTCAGAATAAGTTAGTTTTTTTTTTTTAACAAGTTATTGCCTTTTGAAAAGATTTGTTCAGATCTGAAAATGAAGGAGTGAGATCATTGATTTATGATATTTAATTTACATATTCTGTAATTTTGTCATTTTTCTTAGATGGTACATTCTTAACATTTGTAGCAGTTAAGAATAATTAGAATTAGCTGGGCTCGGTGGCTCAGCCTGTGATCCCACGCCTCTGGGAGGCTGAGGTGAGTGGAATGCCTAAACCCGCGGGTTTGAGACCCGCCTGGGCAACTTGGCGAGACCTCATCTCTACAATAAATCAAAAAATCAGCCGGGCGTGGTAGCGCGCGCCTGTAGTTCCAGCTACTTGGAAGGCTGAGGCAGAAGGATCGCTGGAGCCCAGCAGGTCGAGGGTGCGGTGGCTGGGAGTGGCCACTGCACTCCAGTCTGGGTGACAGAGTGAGACTCCAACTCAAAAAAAAAAAAAAGAATAATTAGAATTAATGAATCTGTGCTGTGGATGATGCAGTATGTAACATGTTTTGAAAATCATGATGATCAGTAATGCTTAAAGTTGTATGATACTTCCTAGCAGTTGTTGAATAGGGTATGCCTCCAGGATCATCCAAGGAGATTAAAAATCATACAGTCTTCTTTTGTCCTGTACATTAATTGCTTAGTATCAAGTGAAATGTAGTCGTTGCCATCATTATCATCGTCATCGTTGTCGTTCCTGTGTTTTACTCTTATTTTACCAAGTGGACAGACAGGTTACAGATCCCACGAAATGGCCTTAAGAGCACAGATGTTCTGACGATAGAACTTTTGCTGTTTCACTTAATCGCAATACGTGTATAAAGCTTAAGCATTTGTTTCGATAAATGTATATTTAGTGCCCATGTATTAGAGATACAATGTACAAGGACGAATACGATTAGTGATAACTAACATTTTTTTACCTCTTACTGGTTTAGTCAGTGGTTCATGTATCAACTTATTTAAGATTCATAACAACCCTGTTAGGTCCATTTTACAGATAAGGAAGTTAAAACGCAGAGGTGAAGTAACAGCCAGTTAAGTGTAAGGGAGCTGAGATTTCAATACAGCAGAACTGGTCAGAGTCCACGCTTACTCTATACCCGGAGTTCACAAAATAACGTAAATTAGTAAGAGGAGTTTTTCTTGTGCATTGCTGTGAAAACTATTTATTTGTGAAAGGGTCTTTATGAAGGCAGTCATGTTTATTCGGTATTTGTTTAATATAAAAAACAAGAATCAAGTTAGTTCTGTTTTTGTTTTTTTTTTTGAGTTGGAGTCTCACTCTGTCACCCAGGCTGGAGTGCAGTGGCACACTCAGGACCATCCCAGTGTTGACCTGCTGGGCTCCGGTGATCCTTCTGCTTCAGCCTTCCAAGTAGCCAGGACTACAAGCACGCGCTACCATGCCTGGCTAATTTTTTATTTATTGTGGAGATGAGGCTACCTCCGCCTCGCCAAGTTGCCCAGGCTGGTCTTGAACCCGTGGGCTCAGGCTATCCACTTGCCTTAGCCTCCCAAAGTGCTGGGGTCCCAAAGGCCGAGCCACCAAGCCCGGGCTACTTCTATTTTTTATTTGTCTCTAACTGCAAAACTATTTTGTATGCTTAAATGATGGCATTAAAATAAGTTCTGTATTGGAACTGAATTTTTATGATTGTATTGCTTTTGCTTAATTGATACAGTTCTGTTGTGATTTACATTAAATTCAGTCATAGTGAGCATCTGGTTTGCTGAGTTTTTAAATAGCACTGTTTTGTTTTTAAATTATCACTAAAATTCTAGAAAGTCTAAGCCCCTACCTTTGCTTCTTATAGAAAGTGGGTCCATAGTAATTAAGATGACAAATACTATTGAAATGTTAGCTATCTGTGAATGTAAGAATTTACTTTTTACATAAGTAATTATCACCGAATGTAAAGCTGCTGGTGAAATCTGGCTTGCTTTTGAATCCTAGTGCATACATGTTAGGGCAGCATAGTAGAATTCTCATCTACAGTTAGGAGATTGGGATCTTAGTATTGATCCTTGGCCAAGTCATTTGACAACTTTGTGTCCTATTTTTGTTTGTTACAGCTATCAAACCAGAATAATAATAGGTGTTTTTTCTCAGAATATTATTCTCAGAATAATAGTTTTTTTCTCAGAATGTTGATTTGTGGAAAAAATGAGATAGGTTTGTATTCTGGACAGAAAGTGCTATACTAATTCAAGGCACCGTTATATTATGGTCACTGTTGTTCAAACAAAAGGTTTTAAGACTGTAGGTTTAGTTTTCTGATGAAAATAGAATTCTGAGGTTAAATCTAATTAAATTTATCTTGATGTGTATGTTCACGTTCTATTTTGCAGTGGAATCTCGCTGCATTTTATATTTCTTGAAATTTGTGCCTAAGTAGAGGACTTACATTTGCAAAGGATTTGAACTTCGACATATGACTATGACTGGTGATAAAAAAAACAGTGATTGTATTGGATGTTTCATTGTAATAAATTTATAATTAAAAATGCAGTATAGTGTTTAATTACAATGTACCAGCTAAGCCTTAATATCTTTTTTGCTTAAGTGAGCACATGGCATTCATATTTTTAAAGCAGCATTTCCTAAAGTGTGTTCCTTTTAATAATTTAATGGGGTACTGACTAATAGTGGTTAACATTTCAAAGAAGGAGTTTGTGTTGCCAAATAAATCTGAGACATATTGACTTGAGTTAAGCAGATTTTTTTTTTTAATTTTAGAATTTCTTAAAATTTGTTTCCCCAAATTATTTGACCATGGAGCTGTTTTGCAGAGCATGTCTTAGGACTGGTGTTACACAGAGCAGCACTTTTCTTAAATGACTTAAAATAAATTGAATATAGCAAGAAATTATACCCAATTTATTTGAAATATTTGGATTGAATTTAAATGTATTAAGATAACACATTTTATAACAGATTCACAATCTTGATTGTCTAAGTAATACCTTTTTTCTCCTAATTTGTAGGTACGAAAAAAGGACCAGATCAATATTGAAACAAAGAACAAGACTGTTCGTTTTATTGGAGAACTAACTAAGTTTAAAATGTTCACAAAAAACGATACACTGCATTGCTTAAAGGTTAGTGCTGAATTATGTGTTTTTTTTTAATAGAAGAGTTTAAAATTTTAGTTATAAGTGGAGGGTAAAATTAAATATTTAAATATTTGGTTAATGCAAAAGAAAACAGGAAAGGAGGAATAGCCAACATTAAACTGATGCACAAAATAAAAAATAAAAGTGAGATGTTAGATACCTATGCAACTCTATCAGTAATTAAATGGAAACTAAAAGGACAAAATACATCAAGTAAGTCTTACAAATATAAGACTTGAATTAAATAAACAACTTTGTGCTTTCTACCACAGAGATGCCTTTAAATATGAAGATAAGAAAGGTTAAATTAAAAAGATGAGGAAAATAAACTGTGCAAATACTAAGCAAAGAAAGCTGGTTTCACTATATTATTATTAGACAAAGTAGATTGGAAGGCACAAAGCATTGTTAGAAATAAGGAAGGCTTGTACTTAATGATGAATGATTAGTTTAATAGGAAAGGATTGCCTTCCATGAATCAGTATGCAACCCGTAACATAGCTTCAAAATATGTAAAGCAAAAACTGACAAGTAATGGAAAAATAAATTCACAGTCATAGTAAGAGATTTGAAAACACCTCTCAATAACTGCAAGAACAGGCAAACAAGATCAGTAAATATATACAGAATTTAAACATCATAATTACTAGCCTTGATTTAATTTACACTATACCCAACTGCTGCAGAATTTAGTTTTTTCAAATACACATGGATCATTTACCAAAATTATATATGAAGAAAATCTTAGCAAATTTGAGAAGATTGAAATTATTCAGATTATGTTTTCTGTCCACAGAGGAATTAAAGTAAAAATCGATTAGTAACAGTAATTAGATGTTTTAAAGCTATCACAGAATAGGCGGAAAATTTTTTCTACATTTGAAATTGACTATTCCCTTACTAAAGTTTTTTTCCTCTAGCAAGTTTTTTATCAACTTGATTTAATATATCGTAGAAAATGGGTCTCATGAATTCAAATATATTTGGAACACTTGAGTTAAATAAGTTTTTTTAACTTCATGATTTTTTAGAGCACTCAAAATACCAATAGTTACTGTAAATATTGAAGGAATTAAGTTTCCTAAACCTTCTTGGAGCATCTCAGGAGATTGATACACTGCTAAGTATATCTAGGGAAACTCTGTACAGCATTGTAAGAGGAATTATGGAAGTTTTCTGAGTGCTGAAATGGAAAAGAATCATGCTATAAACTATTTAAGTGTATTAGTATATTTCTTTGTACTAATTCTTAAAAATATATAAGAAGGATATACTTTTTTGACACACAAATTCCTTTTCTAGGAATTCATTTTAAGGAAGTAATCATAAATGTATGCATATCTACAAGGATGTTTCTCACACCATTTTTATAATAAAGGTTGAGTGTCCCTAATCTGAAAATCCACAATTTGCAATCCTCCAAAATCCAAAACTTTTTGAGCGTGCCAATATAACACCATAAGTAGAACATTCCACGACTGACCTCATGTGATGGATCACAGTCAAAACGCAGTCAAAACTTGGCTTGTACAAAAATTTATAAGGAATTGTATAAATTACCTTCAGGCTATGTGTATGAGGTATATATGAGACATAAATGAATTTTGTGTTTATACTTGGGTCCCATTTCCAAGCTAGCTAATTATGAATATGTAAACACATTCTATTCCAAAGTCTGAAAAAACCAAAATTTGAAATTTGAAACACTTATGCTCCCAAGCCCTGCCCATAAGGGATGCTCAACCTGGAACAGAAAGTGAGAGACAATTTGGATGATAAATTAATAATCAAGTAAGTTCTAATCTAGTTCCTCTTATACAGTACTATGTACATTGTAATGCATGCCATAGAAAGACAGAAAGGGACATGGAAAAATGTTCACATAAAACCAAAAAAACCCAAGCTATTAAATTATATAATATGTCTAAATCTATTTTAGTTTAGAAAATATGTGTAAAAGATAGGAAGGATGAATACTACAATGTTCTGGTAATGTGTTCTGTTTACAGTGCATACAATGAACAAATAATACTTTTGTAGTGAGAATTTTAAGAAGTGAGTATTATATATAGACTAAAACAAAAGGCATCCAGAAAATGGCAGCTGTGGATGTGGCCTGTGTTTAAATACATAATATCTAATAATACATATAGAAAGGACTTTGACATTAGTTTTGATGCGTTTTTCTAAAGAGAGAGTCATTAAATATATTGAAGTTTTTCAAAATTTAGAACACAAAAGATGTCCAGTGGTGAACCTAAGTGGACTCGCTTTTGGTTTTTACACTGATGTTTTTAAAGTTGCTGCTCATATTAGATGTATGATGTTTTCTTACTGTACTAGGACTGAGTGTTGTCTTTGTAGTTTTTCATCATGCTTATTGTTGCAGATGCTTCTGTCAGACTTTTCTCATCACCATATTGAAATGGCTTGCACCCTACTGGAGACATGTGGGCGGTTTCTTTTCAGATCTCCAGAATCTCACCTGAGGACCAGTGTACTTTTGGTAAGAGCCTGAGGATCCTGGTATGAGATGGAGGTTCTTGATTTACCTATACTTCAACAGTTAAAAATACTGACCAGTGCTGGTTATCTTGCTCCGTCACATGAATTCAAGCATTCTACCTAGACTGAAACATCCTATGCTTATGAGCTGCAAGAATTTCTCTCACTTGGCTGCCAGTGAGCTCATGGTATTATAAAGGGGAATTAAGTTCAACCCATAACATTTTAACAGATGATGCAAATGAGCGTTACTCTGAATACGATTTTCTTAGAGCCATCTTTATGAATGTTTTTGGTATATCTCAAGCCAGTGTTCGTGTCATACAGGCACATAGGATGTAAGCTTAAAATATAAAATTAAAATTTAAGATTAAAAAACAAAACATAAGCTTGAAAATTCAACTTTGGAGAGAAGTTACTTCTTTAATTAAGATGTTTAAATGGCGTCACATTTATTAAGTCCTTAAGTTATGTGAATTGGTAATATCTAAGCATTTGCATGAAAGACTTTTGAGGGGAGAGAGTGAGCGTGTGTGGTAGAAGAGGGGTGTTGGTGTTGGTGTCGATGGAAGCTCAGCCATAGGAATTCCTAGGCAGACTGTCATGGCATCAGTCTTGCTTGTTTGAAAGTCTTGATTGTGCCAGCTTTTCTAGGTAAGTTATACTTGCTACGATCTATTTGTGAAGAAACATAAGTTTTTTTCTGTGATCTGCTTATAAAAATGTTAATGTAAAGGCCATCAAATGGAATTGCTTTCCAAATTATTTCTAGGCTTATATCTCATTAATCATATAACAGTCATTCTAAGTTCAAATTTTTATTGTAGCAAGGAAATAATTCCTCATTGACTCAGGCTGGTAAGGTTAAATGAGATACTGCATATGAAAGTATAATATAAGGCCGGGCATGGTGGCTCAGCCTGTAATCCTAGCACTTTGGGAGGCTGAGGCGGGTGGATTGCCTGAGCCTGCAGGTTCAAGACCTGGTTGGGCAATTTGGTGAGACCGCGTCTCTATAATTGAAAAAAAAAAGTTAGGCATGGTAGCTCGTGTCTGTAGTTCAACTCCAACTCAAAAAAAAAAAAAAAAGTTTACTTATTCTTGTATTGTTAAATATTAATTACATGCCTACCAGGTAGTATTTCAGGAGCAAGGTATACAACAGTGAAAAATGTTTTGTCTCCCTCCTTGAACTTACATACATGGTGATCTTTTCAGATCTTGAAATCTGCCATCATTCAACACCCCAGTCCATGATACTGCTTATAGCTAGCCAGTGGTTTCCCTCTGTGTGCTTAAAACTGAGACTTCCTACTATGATAAGTAGGGTTCTGTGTTACCCAGGCCCCTCTCCTCTTTGCTCTTGTGTTGCTTTGTTTTCAGACCACCCAGTTCCTGTGCTGTGCCTCACTCTTTCTCCTCAGGCCTCTATACTTTATTTTTTATTTATTATTTTTAAAATTTTTTCTGAGTTGGAGTCTTACTAAGTTGCCCAGCCTGGAGTGCAGAGGCACACTCACGGCTATCCCAGCGTCGACTTGCTGAGCTCAGGAGATCCTTCTGTGTCAGATTTCCAAGTAGCTGGAACTAAGGCACATGCTACCACGCCCAGCTAATTTTTTTATTTATTGTAGCGATGAGGTCTTGCTAAGTTGCCTGGGCTGGTCTTGAACCTGTGGGCTCAGGCAGTCCTCTCACCTTGGTCTCCCAAAGTGCTGGAATTACAGACTTGAACCACCACTCCCTGCCCTTCTGAGGCCTCTGTTTTTGCTGTTCCCTTTGCTACAGAGCTCTTCCTGTGGTTCTTCAGTCTTTTGTCATCCTTCAGCTCCTAGCTTCAACATCACTTTCTCAGAGAGGCCTTCCCTAACCTGCTCTTCTCCATCTTAGTTCTTGTTGCTTTACTCCATGCTACTGATTACAGTCATTACTCAAAAGACTAATAGTTAATTCTTCTGCACCAGACTGCAAGCTACATGATGGTAGGAATTCTGTCTGTCTTATTTACGGTTGAGTTTCCAGCCTTGGGTATATAGTGCCTAGTGTTAGTAAGTGCCAAGTAAATTTTTTTTTTTTTTTTAAGAGAAAGGATCTCCTCTTTTGCCCAGGCTGGAGTGCCGTGGTGCTATCATAGCTCACTACAACCTTGGACTACTGGGCTCAAGTGATCCTCTCACCTCAGCCTTCTGAGTAATTGGGACTATAAGCATGTGTCCCCATGCCTGGCTGGTCTTTAAAAAAATTTTTTTTGAGATGAGGGTCTCGCTATGTTGTCCAAACTAATCTCGAAGTCTTGGTAACCCTAGAAAATCTAGAAAACCTTGGGGAGTTTAGTTTTCTTGTCTGTTGATACATGTCAGATATATCTGGATGGCACAAGCCTTGAGAACTAAGTTTATTTTCAGTTGTTGTCCCTGGAACAACCAGAGCCATAATCCCCCTTTTATTTGTGTTCTTAGTCCGTAATTCCAATCATTCATTTATTTGAGCCTTGATTTCAAAATAAAAATAAAGTAACTGGGTGTGAGGTTATATAGTTTGGCAGAGTTATGACTAAAGTTATATTTGTAGCAAAATTCTCTTGAGTGTTTTATTGGATAAGGCTTAAAGTCAAATAGTCATGGGCTAATATGTTCTAAAAATGAAGAGTAGTATGACAGTACTACCTGATCTTAGATATACCTGATTTTTTTCCTTTCCTTTTCTAGCCTTTTATCCTGAAATCTTTTTTTTTTTTTTTGAGACTCACTCTGTTACCCAAGCTGGAGTTCCCTGGCTTTATCAGACTCACCACAGCCTTGGCCTCCTAGGCTCAGACAATCCTTCTGCTTCTGTCTCCCTAGCAGCTGGGACTACGGACATGCGCCTTCACACCCAGTTACTTTATATTTATATTGAGTCAGAGTCTTACTCTGTTGCCTAGGCTAGAGTACAGTGGCACTGTCACAGCTACCACAGCCTTGACCTCCTAGGCTCAGGCAATCATTCTGCCTCAGCCTTCCAAATAGCTGAGACTGCTGGCATGTGTCAACATGCCTAGCTATTTTTTTTTAACTTATTGTAGAGATGAGGTCTCACCATATTGCCCAGACTGGTCTCAAACTCCTAGCTCATAATTTTTTTATTTCATTTTTTTGAAGAGACAAGGTTTTGCTATGTTGCCTAGGCTGGTCTTGAATTCCTGGGCTCAAGCAATCTTCCTGCCTTGGCCTCCCAAGGTGCTGGGATTACAGCTGTGAGCCACTGTACCCAACCCCTATCCTGAAGTCTTAAGTTATTGAGAATGAAGATTTTGTTAGGAATAAAGAAATCTTAGAATGAAAGTGTTTTGATTGCATTGAACTTTTTATTTTAGGAACAAATGATGAGAAAGAAGCAAGCAATGCATCTTGATGCAAGATACGTCACAATGGTAGAGAATGCATATTACTATTGCAACCCACCTCCAGCTGAGAAAACGGTGAAAAAGAAACGTCCTCCTCTTCAGGAATATGTCCGAAAACTGTTGTACAAGGATCTCTCTAAGGTTACCACTGAGAAGGTAAATCTTGATGAAATGAGACAGTAATAGTCACCCTGAGAGTTGTGGTAGTTTTAAGCTTATATAATATCTAGGAGAAGTAGAGGACTAGTCCATGTTCCATTATAATTGATGCTGTACCAGTCGTCCTAAGAATTATGATTTTGACACATAATATTTGGGACATAGGTTTTACTTTCCTTCTATGATAATTTCTTATTCCAATTGAAATAGTAACACTGCTAAATTTAATTTTGATATCTATGTATATGGATACCTGTGTATACTTAAATTATTGCTTTATCTCTGGCGTTCTTTTGTATCAGTACAGGGGACTCTAACCTTCAGTGGACTTTAAGAGGCCCATTTTCCCTCAAGAGTTCTATTTTTTTCTTTTTTTTGAGTTAGAGAGTCTCATTCTGTTGTGCAGGCTGGAGTGCAGTGGCCTGCTCACGGCCACCCCAGTGTCAACCTGCTGGGCTTAAGCGATCCTTCCGCCTCAGCCTTCCAAGTAGCTGGAACTACAGGTGCACACTACCACACCCAGCTAATTTTTTATTTTGATTGTAGAGATGAAGTCTAGCCAAGTTGCCTGGGCTGGTCTCAAACCCACAGGCTCAGACATTCCACTTACTTCGCCCTCCCAAAGTGCTGGGAAGACAGGCTGAGCCACCGAGCCCAGCTGGGTCCTAATTTTTATGACGGTGCTTCTTTGTGTTTTCTGGAGAGAGGATCTGTATCCTTCTTTAGATTCTCAACGGGTGTCAATTTCCAGGAAAGGTGAAGAACCGGTAACCTATTATTTTAACTCTTGTAGTTACCTTGTTAAACTTTACTTTTAAGTCACATATGTTGAACAACACATTTCTTGGTGATCTTTACAAATTGACATATAATACAGTGTACGGCTTTTTTCTTTTTAGGTAAAAGATGATAGGGAGTGATAACGCAGCTTTGAAGATTGAAACCAAGTTGAGTCAGTGGTGGTAATTTTTTTTAAGACAGTTTCAGAATTGGCTAAAAGTTTAAAGATTATAAACTGTTTGTGTGATGGAGAAGACATTGACATTTATTATCTCCTATTTTTACACATGAGGAAATTGAGATTGTTGTGCAGTGTCAGTCTTGATGTAGTTAGTGTCTTCTACCTTAAGTGATCTTTTAACCAGTTGATCTTAGGCTTATTTATTTTTGGAAATTGATGCTTTATTTTTTAAATTTTATTTTAAAGATGTGGGGTGCAATTCAGGGCTAGATATACAAGTGGTCATTGTATAGGTAAAGTTTAGGCCTCCCTTTGGTCTCCTTTTCCCCTGGTTTGAGTTCTGGTACTCTTATTGATGTTTTGTGGTTTTTTAAAATGAGATTATTTACATCAAATGACACACAATAACAAACGTGTTTTTTTTGTAAACCTGGCATATTTCTTTCAGTGACCTCAATATATGATTATGTACAGGTAGCTAGACTGAAGACCTAGAAACTCTAGGGAAAAATGAGAATAATTTTGTTATAATTAGAAAATCTTGCCAGCTGCCGTGGCTCATACCTGTAATCCCAGCACTTTGGGAGGCAGAGGCAAGAGGATTGCCTGAGTTCACGGGTTCAAGACCAGCCTGGGCAACATGGCAAGACCTTGTCTCTATAATAAATTAAAAAATTAGCTGCATGTGGTAGCTCACACAAGTAGTTCCAGCTATTTGGAAGGCTGAAGCAGAAGGGTCACCTGAGCCCAGCTGGTCAAGGCTGTGGTGGCTATGAGCATGCCACTGCACTCCAGCCTGGGCGACAGAGTGAGACTCTAATAAAAAAAAAAAATCTCGTTTTTTCTCTCTCTGAAATGCTACTGATAGAGGATTCCTAAAATATTTTCTATTTTCAAGATTATCTGACAGTACAATCATCAAAAATTCAGTATTATTTGATCAGACTACTATGTGTTTATCTTAATAATTTAACCAAAATTCTTCTCATTTAGGTCTTGAGACAGATGCGCAAGTTGCCCTGGCAGGACCAAGAAGTAAAAGACTATGTCATCTGCTGTATGATAAACATCTGGAATGTGAAATATAACAGTATTCACTGTGTAGCCAACCTCCTAGCAGGACTGGTGCTCTACCAAGAGGACGTTGGCATCCACGTTGTGGATGGAGTTTTGGAAGATATTCGATTAGGAATGGAGGTAACAGACTTTTTTAAAGTTACCAGGTTGGAGTCAGTGGACAGTTTAACAACCTTTTCATCCTATTGAAAATAATAATTTGAAAAACTATCCTTTTTCCCTGTGGTGTCATTTACTGCTACTTTTTTTGGAGTCAGTGCTTTGTTAATTAGCCCTAGTGTATCAGATTTTCTAGTCTTTTCTCAGGCGAGTGCTGGGGTATTTTTTGCCCTTTTTCTCAAGCCCAGTTTAGCTGATGTTGGAAGGGTGTATTACATTTTTTATGATTTATAAGCCACTATTGAGACTCAAGTTTTAGGGGTCTATAAATGCATTAATTAGAAAAAAATTGATCATTATTTTCTTTATTTTTATTTATTTTTTGACTAAGAAGCACTGAAAGGTTGATAAATCATTTTGTAAGAATTTTATATAAGCACTTTTCTCTTACTGTAAAACCCAGGCTTTTTGTTTTCTTAATTCACTGCAGAGAAAACAGGTTATGGGAGGCTGACAGGGAGAATTATTTTTTTAACTGTTTTAGAAACAATTCATTTAATGATAACTTTAATACTAAATTTATTATGTAATTTGTTTATTTTATTAAACCATTTTAAAGATAGCTGTTTCCTAGAGAGAGGAAAAAGAACACCCAGAAGTAACCAGTTTAATAGAAAAGGAAGAAAGAAACCTTGTTTCTCTGTTCAGTGTTCTTTCAGTATTTGATAGTGTCAAATTACAGAGGGAAATGTAACCTGTTTTCAAAAACATTATTATAGTTGATGAAAATCTGTGTTTTTGTTTTCTGTTTTTTAGGTTAATCAACCTAAGTTTAATCAGAGGCGTATCAGCAGCGCCAAATTCTTAGGAGAACTTTATAATTACCGAATGGTGGAATCGGCTGTTATTTTCAGAACTCTTTATTCTTTTACTTCATTTGGTGTTAACCCTGATGGTTCTCCAAGTTCACTGGACCCTCCTGAGCATCTTTTCAGAATTAGACTAGTATGCACTATTTTGGACACCTGTGGCCAGTACTTTGATCGAGGTTCCAGTAAACGAAAACTTGACTGCTTCCTTGTATATTTTCAGGTATGTAAGTTGAAATATGCAGTTTGGAATCACTTAATGCATTGCATATATTATAAAAATATTATCGTGCCAGTGTGGTGGCTCATGCCTATAATCCCAGCACTTTAGGAGGCTGAGGTGAGAGGATTGCCTGAGCCTGCGGATTCGAGACCAGTCTGGGCAACTTGGTGAGACCTCATCTCTACAATAAATCAAAAAATTAGACAGGCATGGTGGAGCATGCCTGTAATTTCAGCTACTTGGAAGACTGAGGTGAAAGGATCGCCTGAGCCCCAGTAGGTTGAAGCTGCGGTGGCCGTGAGTGTGCCTCTGCCCTCCAGTCTGGGTGACAGAGTGAGACTCTGACTCAAAAAAAAAAATTAAATAAGAAATTCTGTAGTATTATTCATATATCGTATGTTTGTTCATAATTAGATTATATTTACTCTTCATTAGAGGATGCTTTTAGTGATTTAAAAATATATGAGGCCGGCACAGTGGCTCAAGCCTGTAATCCCAGCACTTTGGGAGGCCAAGGTGAGAGAATTTCCTGAGCTCAGGAGTTCGAGACCAACCTGGGCAACTTGGCGAGACCTTGTCTCTACTATAAATCAAAAAATTAGCCGGACATGGTAGCACAAGCCTGTAGTTTCAGCTACTTGGAAGGCTGAAGTGGTAGGATTGCCTGAACCCAGCAGGTCAAGGCTGCAGTAGCTGTGAGCGTGCCACTGCACTCCAGCCTGGGCAACAGAGTGAGGCTCCAACTCAAAAATATATATATATATGTATGATACATTCTGTTATATAAACATTCTAATTACATGTAACTTATGATTGATAATGATTGAACGTTAATTTTTGAGAGTTATTTTGGTATAGTTTATGAATTTTTTTCAATAATTTATGGATTGTGGCATTTAATACAGTAACTTATTAATTAAATAACTTGTGGTTTTTATACATTTGATAATGCTCACACTTATCTGTATTCTGGTATACATCCCACATTTTGTTTCTATAACAAAATTTTTCTTTTTTTCTTTTTTTGTTTTGAGTTGGAGTCTCACTGTGTCACCCAGACTGGAGTGCAGTGGCACACTCCCAGCCACCGTAGCCTCCACCTGCTGGGCTCCAGCGATCCTTCCGCCTCAGCCTTCCAAGTAGCTAGAACTACAGGCGAGCGCTACCATGCCCATCTAATTTTTGACTTATTGTAGAGACGAGGTCTTGTCAAGTTCCCCAGGTGGGTCTCGAACCCACAGACTCAGGCAGTCCACTTGCCTCGGCCTCCCAAAGTGCTGGGATTACAGGCTGAGCCTCCAAGCCTGGCCAATTTTTCTTTTTCTTTTTTTGAGTCAGAGTCACCCAGGCTGGAGTACAGTGGCACACTCATGGCCACCACAGCCTGCCTGTGGAGCTTAGGCGATCCTTCCACCTCAGCCTTCCAAGTAGCTGGAACCACAGGCATGTACCATCATGCCTGGCTAATTTTTTAATTTATGCTAGAGACGAGGTCTCACCATCTTGCCAAGGCTGGTCTCAAACTTGTGGGCTCAGGCAATCCTCTTGCCTCTGCCTTCCAAATTGCTGTGATTACAGGCGTGAGCCATTGTGCCCTGCTGAAATATGCTATTTTTAACACAGAAGGAAGTACATATTCACTTGTTAGTAACCTCTTGGGTTGTGCTTTCTCTAATTTAATTTTGGTTAATTATATAAACTTATGATTTGGAACAAGTGCAGTATAAATTAAATTCAGATGCAAATACAGAGACAATGCTACAACTTTTATGAAGTTTGTATTCCAAAAGTTAACTTGTATGTTGATTAGTTGAAGCCCAATTACTGTTTCTCATAAAACACAGTGCTGTAAGTGCCGAGTAAACAGCTCACTGTCCAGTGCTTCAGATGTTACTGAATAAAGTACCAATAGTACCATTTGATTCTGTGTAATCACAATTGTTAGCATTTTCGTTTAATGAAGAAAGTAAATTTAATATTACAACTTGAGGTATCAAAAATGCATCCACATGGGTGATTGGTGTTAAGTAGTGGTAAACAGTCTTGGGAAGTTGCAGTTTGTTAACTTTCTTTACCCCTAGACCTTTGCAGTAGAAGAAAACTTATTACTCCTTTACTTGCTGAATTGATGAGCAAAAAAATGGGAAAGAAGCTTGCAGATTTGAGGCTCAGGGTCACTTATGTTGAAGGCTGTGTTAAAAAGCAGAGTTTTGCTGCAGAATGGCAGTTATAACAGCATTCAAAGTAGCATCTCTTCATAAGAGAATTCTTATTTGGATTTACTCTGACATCCAGGTTGAGAGAAAAGTACCACTCAGAAATATCCAGGGGCAGAGACAAAAAACATTTCCAAATTGATTAGCAGAATGTATAGCATAGGTATACCTACAGAATGGGATTCAGAAGTGAGTGAGGTCAGTGTGTTCCACCTGGAATATGTGGAGTATGCAGTTCAGTATTGGAAGGCCAGGTAAAAAGGGTAACCTGAAGCTGGTTTCTAAACTTTAATCTGCATACACATCACCCAGGGATATGTTGAGGTGCAGATCCTAATTCACTTGGTGTGGGGTGGGGCCTCAGATTCTGCATTCTAGCAAGCAATAATAGCAATAATCTAGAACAAGCTGGAGAGAAAGAATAAAGCACCCAGACGGATCCCTGTTCATATACTAGTAAATTCTTAGGTTGCACTTTCAGTTAATGTAAATTTAGGACTAGAACAAGTGTAAAATAAAAATGAGGGGACCAGGATAGGAGTACAGAGGGAAGATGTCCACACAGTGCCATGTACACAGTAGATGTTCAGTAAATGCTTGTTGATTCATATATTTCAAAAACAGTATCTTCAGATACTTCAGTTGACTTAAAATAACCAAAGCAGGTAGCATAGAGAAAATAATGAAAACTTATCAGAATTATGCCTTTGAAGCTGGTTATTTTTGTAAAATTAAATATAATCCCTGTTTGGGGTGGGAGTGTGGGGTTTCTGCCTTGTTGCAGAGTACCTGAAAATTTATTTGATACTTTATTTATAATTTTTCCCTACCCTAACAAAAACTGTGACAGTTAAAACAAAAAGATTATTAAGTCACCAAATAGCTTAAAAACTGTATAGATAGAGGGAAATAATTGGAATAGGATCATTGCTGTTGACCATTAATAGAAATGGTAGGTGTTTTGTACAAGCTTTAGCTTAGTTATTGTAATAGGCAATGCCACGAATACAGTTTGTTATTTTTAAATATTTGTTACTAATTTCTCATAGCTAAATTTATCTTTTGTTTGTTATCAGCGTTATGTTTGGTGGAAGAAAAGTTTGGAGGTTTGGACAAAAGATCACCCATTTCCTATTGATATAGATTACATGATCAGTGATACACTGGAACTGCTAAGACCAAAGATCAAACTCTGTAATTCTCTGGAAGAATCCATCAGGCAGGTACAAGACTTGGAACGGGAATTCTTAATAAAACTAGGTAAGCAACTCATTACAGAAAGGACGTGAAGGTGTTACATGGGAGATTTAATAGCATCAGGTACAAACTGTGTGGCGTACTTGATCTCATTAAGTAATCTGAAACTGGAGGAAAACAGTTACTTAGGACTTGTAGATGCTAGTGATGGAAAAGCACAGTCCTGTCAGGCCCCCTCCCCCTTTTTTTGGATAGAGATGAGGTCTCACTATGTTGCCCAGACTTGTCTCAAACTGCTGGCATCACGTGATCCTCCCCCCTCTACCTCCCAAAGTGCTGGGGTTACGGGACATGAGCTACCACAACCAGCCTCTGTCAGTCTCTCTTAATTTTAGAATTTTGTTTGCTTATATAAAAATCTACTTTTGCTGGACTTGGTGGCTTAGCCTGTAATCCCAGCGCTTTGGGAGGCTGAGGTGAGTGGATTGCCTGAGCCCGCGGGTTCGTGACCCGCCTGGGCAACATGGCGAGATCCCATCTCTACAATAAATCAAAACTAGCCGGGTGTGGTAGCGCGCGCCTGTAGTTCCAGCTACTTGGAAGGCAGAGGCGGAAGGATCACTGTAGCCCAGCAGATTAAGACTGCGGTGGCCGGGAGCGGCCATTGCACTCCAGTCTGGGTGACATAGTGAGACTCCAACTCCAACTCAAAAAAAAAAAAATCTGCTTTTGATTAACGCATTTCTTATTTATACAGTGTGTATTTTCAAGACATTTCCTAAGAAATGGCAGGCATAGAAACTGTAGAAGGGAGTATCTGTGAGAAGTTGGGAACTATCCTACAGAGTTTCAGACCCTATTCACTGGCAAAGGTGTCTCTATTTCTAAGGAATAGAGAAAACCTAGGGATACCTGGGGGGGGTTATCTTATTCTTTCTCAGTATCTTGAAGTTGTCCTGGGAGAAGAGTTAGCTTTTGAACGGCTCCCACTAAGGGCTGAAGGAACCTACCAACTTTGTCAATAGAAATAACAGGAACAACACTAGTAATAGTTCTTAGCATGTTTTATTGTAGTCATTTCAAAGTGACATGTTTTCAGGATGTTAAGTTAGCATTTTACTTCCTGCTAGGACTTGATACATTCATGTCTATCGTTATTATGGGGCCTTGACTTTCACCAGTTATCCTAATTGCATACACATTTTATATTGAATATCTGAAGAATTGCTTATCTTTCTTTCTTTCTTTTTTTGTTTTTTGAGTTGGAGTCTCACTCTCTCGCTCAGGCTGGAGTGCAGTGGCATGCTCACGGCCACTGCAGCCTCGATCTGCTGGGCTCAGGCGATCCTTCTGCCTCAGCCTTCCAAGTGACTGGAACTGCAGGCACATGCCACCATGCCCAGCTAATTTTTAAATTTATTGTAGAGATGAGGTCTCACCAAGTTGCCCAGGCTGGTCTCGAACTTATGGGCTCAGGCAATCCTCTCACCTCAGCCTCTCAGAGTGCTGGGATTATAGGCATGAGCCACCACGCCCAGCCAGAGAACTGCTTTTCATGGTGAAGGCATTTGTGATTTTTTTCCCCCTCAAATATTGTTTTTGGCATATTACTTCCAGTGTATTAATAGTATTGCTTTCTCCAAAGGTAACTTCTCTTTTGGAGAATGATTTTTGTAATTTGAACATTATTTTTAAAATGTTGCTACTGATTGTACAAGTATTAACCATTCCTACTACTCAATCCATGAAGGCCTTTGTGATTCTTTTTGTTCTTTGAACCTTGTTCTGATTTATGTGCTTCCTTTTCCTTTTCAGACTCTAGTTAAATACATGATCATTTTTTTAAGAAAAGTATTTATAAACTTATTTATTTCACTTATTTGTGTGCTTTGAAACTTAAGTCTTAGTCTTGTTTTTCAAGGTCCTTTATGAATGGTACTCTCTGTATAAATGGGAATGAGTACATGTTTGTATGACACTCACTTTGGTAGCAGTAAAGAGAATAGTTGTACTTTGTCCTTTGTAGATCAAAGGGCTACATTAAAGGACTTCAGGTTTCTTTTGAGGAGCCTTGTTTTGAATAAGGGGAAGAAAAAATAGATCACTATTTAGGAATGAAACTTTAAAGACGGTAGCAACTGCAATCAGTGCACTCCTGAGTCTCCATATTCTTCCTGGTTTTAGTCTAAATATCAGGAAGCCAATGTATGTAGAAAGATCTATATTAAATTTCCTGTTGATAAACCATCAGATAATACAGTTTTTGCTTTTAATAATTTTTTTGTTTTCAGGCACTTGCAAATTTATTCTTTTAGTCCAATAGTATCCCATTGCTAACACTAAAGACATTCCTTTATATTTTGAAGATTATTTTTAATTTTGTTAAAAGTAATACATATTTATGACAGTAATTTTGAAAAATACCAAGGAAATAAATCACCAATATGGAATATACAGAAGGATATACAATATGGAATATACAGAAGCATAGTCATGTGTTAACATTTTGATATGTTTCTTCTAGTCTTTTAAAATTTTTTCATGCGTATTTGTGGTTTTATAACTTTATTGGTTCTACTTAATATATTGTCAAGTATTCTTTTAAATCTTTTTGGTTGTTTCAGTTGGCCATATGAATGTGCTATAATGTATTTAATACAGCTGTTTGACTAGTTTTGCACCACTATAAATAATATTCTTGTGTTACTTTTGATTGTATCTCTTATTTTCTCAGGATAGACAGAATTACTAGCTCTGATTATATTTTAAATTTAAGAACAAAACCAAATTGGTAATCGACAATATTATTTGATTTTAGTTTAGAAATTTTAGTTCATATTATAAGGAACAGAAATGAGAGAATTTAAAAAAAAATCCATATGAATAAATTATATTTCAGAGCAAAAGAGTATATTTCATAAATTAGAAATAAAATCAATAGAATAAAAAGCCCAGAAGTATTCTAATTAAATATGAAATAATTTAGAATATGATGAACTAGGACTCAAAAAATAGGACAGCAGGTGAACATTTGAGGGAAAATTGAAATAAGACATATCTTATACCATCAGTCTTCAGATGGATTAAAGAGTTAAATATTTATGTTTTAAAAGATTAGAAATAGGTCTGTTTACTTATCAAGTATTTGGAGAAGTGTAAATGTTACCAAATTTTAAAATGGTAGAAGAAAGCACTAAAAAATATATTAGGTGTTTAAAACTTTCTGATAATGGGAAAGAACTAAAATTAAAGAGAAAATAGTTTACATACCAGTTGTTATTACTTCTATACAGAGCTAAGACAATTGACAATGAAGTAGAACTCACCAATAGATAAATGATTGTGACATAATTTAAAAAGAGAGGACAGGGAAGAGTTGGTGTTTTTAATTGAATACTGCTTATTTGCTAGAATAACAGAGATTATTCATATTTGACAAATGAGTTAAATAAAGCCCAAATTGAAACACTCAGTTAACACTTTATCACAGAATTCAAAGACTGTGCTCTCTTTGACTTTACGTATGTGGGGACATTGTTCAGTATCTCTGGTTCACAGAGAAATATAGTTTTAAAAAATCTGAAAGGCGGCATTAATGCTTGTTACTGTTATCTCTGTTATGAGCAGGAAAACTGAGGCGCCAAGCTGCTCAGATGAAAAGAAATTATTTTCTTTTGGTTTCCAAGTATACTTGACTTCTAATTTTACCGTCTGGAGTTTGCATTTTTTTATTGCTGTGTTCTGTATATATTCATTTTCATCTACATTGGTTTACATTGACAGTTTCCTAGGATTTGGCAGCTGAATGATTATTATACAGTCTAGCAAATGCAAAAATGTAATACTTGTAAATTGTTTTTGAAAGCAACATATGATGCAAATGAAAATGTGTAGACAATAGTGTGTATTTTCCTCACAAATTAGAAGTATGATATCAAAACATAGCTACGTATAAATAACAGTTCTCCCCATGATGCATATTTTAAGGGGATATAACAGGTGTAATGATGTTTTATGCTTCATGAATTTGTCACCACTGTGATATTTTTACTGAGAATGGTTAGTCACGATCCTGACTTTACATTTTTTTTTTGCCTTTTGTAACTCAGCAGTCCAATATTTTGCTTTTTAAGTTCATGTAAATAAAGGATATTTAAAATCTAACGTTTGTATGTATGAAAACTAGTAAGTGATAAGTAAAAAAATATGTAGGTCAATGGAATCTCAATCTGAGACTCTCTTTTCTCATTTCCCCCCCCCTCAAGTCGAGGTCTCACTGTCACCCAGACTGAAGTACAGTGGCACAATCATGGCTACTGCAGCCTTAGGTCATCCTTTTGTCTCTGTCTCTCGAGTAGCTAGGACTACAAGCATGCACCATCATGCCTGGCTAATTTTTACCTTTTTTTTTTTTTTTCTGTAGAGACAAGGTCTTGCTGTGTTGCCCAGGCTGGTCTCAAACTTCTGGGCTCAAGCAATCCTCCCACCTTGGCCTCTCAGAGTGCTGAGATTACAGGCGTGACCCACTGCACCCGGACCTATTTTATGTTTAAAATGTATCTCTCTGGACTTCATTCATCTTCTCTCAATTTTTCTTTCCGAACTTGACCATACCTGCTTTAATTACTCTGTACTTTTATTTTTGTCAATTTTTAATCAATTACTTAGAATTAAGACACTATAATAAATTTTTACTTTTATTTATTGGCCTAGTTTTCACACTCTGGTCTTCAGTATTCAAGAAATGAGAGGGTTATGTTATATCATCACTGAAGTTTCTTTTTGCTCTAATCCTCAAAGATTCTGTGAATAAACAAGTATTTACTTAGCACCTAGTGTGTATTTATTAATATATGACCTCTCTTAAGTTTTGAACATATAAAACAAGCTCTTTGTCCTCAAGGGTTTTGCAGTCTGATGTAACATTTATGAAATCATTTAAAAAAAAAAAAACTATGGTGTATCATCAAATTTGACAAATTTTCTACGTGCCTTAGGAGCAAGTAGGATAAAACGTGATAGATCGAAGTACTTAGTGATAGTTTATGCAAGAAGTAGCACTTGAACTGAACTTGAACAATGGATGGGATTTGAAAGTACATGTTGAGGCATGTTGTCTGTTGAGAAGCATATTGGATGAGCAAGATCTCTGGCCGTGGACTCTCCTGGAGGAGTCTTTACCAACCACAGGCAAAGGCTTAGGAGGGAGGAGTGGGAAATATATCAGTAGAGTCAGATGAGGCCAAATTGTATGTATCTTGAAAGCAGAGAGGGTAGATTGGTATCAGACAAGAAGAAGAATTGACTCTACAGTGAATTGTGGGGTAGACCCAGGAGCTGAAAGCAACCTCAGAACAGGGAGTTCCCTTAGGCGGAGATTGCTGTTATCGAAGAAAAAGAATGATGCTGTATTGTGAAAAAGCTGCTATGTCTTTTTGTCCCTTTCCCCTAGTCTTAATTTGCATGCATTCATATTGTTAGCCAAAAGTGATGTCTTTATTAAAGTGACATGGTTCTTTATGTCTTTGAGTTTTTAGAGACTTGAACTTGGTTTGGTGAAGAGTGGCTGAGGCTGTATCCTATGTATATGGCTGAGACGGTACCTTATGCACTGCTGCTTTTTGCTTTTGTTTGAGACTGAGATAAACGGGATATTCCAAGTACTTGAAGCTCTAAAGAAAGGGAGGAAGAGTACACACACACACACCCCTACTCCATGACTTTTCTCTTCCTTTTTAATAGACTCAACAGTGTAATAGACTCAATAAGCCCTCTTCCTTAGTTTTATTTACTTAATAGGTTAAACAGTTCATCAGTTCTCCTTTACTGAATGTGGTTCTACACACTGAGTTTTTATAATGTTTCTCCTAGTGATTTTTCCCATTCTGAGAAAATGGCTGCTGAATTATTTTACTTAATACGTCTTTTTAAATGAAGTGGCATAATGTAGAAAAGTAGCTTTGTAGCTTTTTTGAATGTATTTTTCCATTTTTCTCCTCATTTCAAGGCCTAGTGAATGACAAAGACTCAAAAGATTCTGTGACAGAAGGGGAAACTCTTGAAGAGGATGAGGAAGAAGAAGAAAGGGGAGCGGAGACCGAGGAACAGTCTGGAAACGAAAGCGAAGTAAATGAGCCGGAAGAAGAGGTGACAGCTTCCGCTTGTAGCAAATAGGAACATTTGTGAAGAGCGTTTCGGTTATATGAGCCAGGTTTTGTTTTGTTTTGTTCGTTTCTGGTTTTTAGCAGAAGCAGTGTCTCATTATGTTGCCCAGGCTAGTCTCAAACTCCTGGCCAAGGAGTCTTCCTGCCGTGGCCTCCCAAAGTGCGAGGATTACCAGCGCTAGCCACCATGCCTGGCCACGGCCAGGTTTTCCATAGTACATATTAAAATAAGCCCTCCTCCTTAGTCTTATTGCTGTAAATGTAACTGGTATTCTATTTCTATTATTTGATTGAGTTTTTTAAAGAAACTAATAAAATATTGATTATAGTGTTTTTGATAAGCAATTTGAAACAACTGATCTCCTGTGTGTCTTAACCTCACTGTTGAATATGGGTTTTATAACCAATGGGTTTTACAGACTTAAAAAGCAAAAGTACTGGCTAGATATCAGTGAAGTGTATTTTTTCCAGAACTCATGGTTTTATGTAATATGAAATTCCTTGTGTATTGTAGTAATTGACACACCTTTTTTTTTCTATGACTCTATTAAGCTAAACCATATGAAATTGCTCTTCTACCATTTTGATTTACCAGAATGTCATTTTTATGTGATTCAAATGAATAGTTTCAGTTCTTTAGTTTTTTCTTTCAAACCTGCTTAAGCCTAAAAGCTCTGTGAAGGTGAGCATGGTGGTACTCACCTGTAGTCCCAGCTGCTTGGGAGGCTGAGGCAGGAGAATCACTTGAGCCCAGGAGTTCCAATTCAATCTGGGCAGTACAGCAAGACACTGTCTTTTAAAAGAAGAAAAAAAAAAGTCCAAGAAAATGAAAGAATGTATGAGATTTGCTTCATAAGCAGGAGGTAGATTGGAGAGTGAATTAGGGGTAGTAGAAACAAAATAAGAAAGTTTAAAAAAAGGATAAATGAACAGAATATTAACAAAAATGAAATTTAAACTGTGAGATTAGCACTTTTTCCACTGGAAGTATAATTTTAATTAAGTATTGAAAAAAATTTAAATTTCTAATCAATCCTTAAGTGTTTTGGGAAAATTTAATTTGTTTTAAAGCTTTGATGTAGTTGAGTAAATGGAATGTAAATATTTAGAAAATGTGAGTTGTTTAATGTTTAAAGGATTGTTAATTGTTTATAGCATTCATAAGATAGATTCATAAACTGGATTTTTAAAAACCTCATTTAGAATTAACGAAAAAGGACTCAATAATTTAAGGTAATTAAATTTTACTATAGTTAGATGTAAAATTCTAGAAGGCTGTGTTTCCTTTAACCCTCAAGGTTTGTAGCTTATTGAAGTTTCATGTGATTTGATTGCATAGCAACTAGCTTTGCTAGTTGAAAATGAATGGTTGTGAAGAGGCAGTATAGACAGTGATGCATGCTTTTCATCACTGGCTAGTATTCACAGGCAGTGGACGTGCACGTGTAAGTATTTGTTATTTGCTACCACTTTCTCTTTACAACCTTAGAACTCCCTGAAAGTAGATAAAAATAAGTTAATAAAAATTTAGAGCCAAAAGGAAAAAGATTAGAACTGGAATATGCTTCTATAATTCGTTTCAGTATAATAGGTGAACATTATATGATTCCATTTTTAAAATGAGGTTGTCACTCTCCTCTCCAGCCATTCTCCCTCTCTCTGCATAGCCAACATGTGATTTAAAGTGACTGATACCCACCCCGAACCTTACTCTTCACAGTCTCCAAATCTTTGTATTCTAATGAGAAAGTAAAAGTATTGTTTGAAGGAAAGTGAAGAAAAGACTTGCTTAGAATAAATGAGGGTTTATATGTTTTACTCGGACTTCCAATAGAAATTCAGCTACCACCCAAAGAGGAAAAGATCCAGTCTTCCTGTCACTGTGGTGATGCCTTTTTTCTTAGTTGGCATGCCTTAAAGACCAGCTGTGTGATGTTAGAGGAAGAGAGGATTTTTCTTTTTAATGATCTTCCTTGGGAAGTTTTTGTGGCCTTTAATTTCTAACTACATACCTGTGTGCCTGTTTGAGACAAAGGAGAATGAGAATAGCATTTTTACTTTTTGTTAAAAGCAAATATATATATATATATACACACACACTCACACACACACACGCACGCATATGCATATGTGCTAGTACAGTGATGATGCCTATGCAGAATTAAAGAGGTGACAAGGCTACTTTGTGGTTTCTAGGCTTCTGATCTAAAGGATCATAACTGAAGCATTTAAAGAGATACTTGCAGAGCATATGTAGTAGGAACAAGGGAAGGAGATTTAAAACAGGTTGTTCAATTTGGGGTATTAAAACAATAACTGAAGCAACTAATTAAAAATTTGAGAATAACAGTATTTCTTCTAATAACTATGGTGAGGTTGAGGTAAATTGCCATAATCCAACTCTACTCAAGTCAATCTGTTCAAAACACGTTGAGGTGTAAAAGCAAATCTTGCCAATCCCTGGGCTACCCAACTGACTTTTTTGATACCTCACAGTCCTGTTAAAGGACTAGCTGGAACGACTATGGTCAGGGGTCAGACCACCCCAGTAAAAATACTCTCAAAGGATAGAAGCATTGCCTGCAAGGCAGCGCTGAACCTTGTCAAGCTACCTACAAGTCTCTTCAGTTTCTGGTAACAAGCAAACCTGAGAAAACCCTGTCTCCCTGGCGAGATGGCCACAAAATCAACTCTGCTTCTGATTCTGTTAAAATGAGAGGGCCAGCCAGGCTTGGTGGCTCAGCCTGTAATCCCGTGCCTTTGGGAGGCTGAGGTGAATGGATTGCCTGAGCCTGCAGGTTCGAGACCCTCCTGGGCAACTTGGCGAGACCTCCTCTCTACAATAAATCAAAAAATTAGCCGGGCGTGGTAGCGCACGCCGGTAGTTCCAGCTACTTGGAAGGCTGAGGCAGAAGGATTGCCAGAGCCCAGCAAGTCAAGACTGTGGTGGCTGGGAGCGGCTACTGCACTCCAGTCTGGGTGACAGAGTGAGACTCCAACTCAAAAAATAAAAATAAAAATAAATAAAATGAGAGGGCCTAGATTGCTAGGTTTTTGAAAGACTTCACACTGGGTATGGCTTTTAATTAACAAACCATTTTGCAAAGAAAGGAAGGAAAAGAGTTTTGGTGTTAGGGAAATGTGGGTGTTTCATGGGACCTGGAGGGAGTAGATGGATGAGTGGAGGCCAGGGAATACCAGGGATGTGGCTGAGGTGGGAACCACCCTGGTTGTGTTCATTTCAGGTTGGTTTTAAGCACTAAGGATAGCTGAACCGAGGGAATTTTCTGGCTTTAAGAAATCACTTCCATTCCGCAAATATACTGACCATACTGCAGGCCTTACATTAATTTTTGCAGCAAGATTTTGAGTATTTTCCTACAGGTAAGCTATTCAGTTTTTAGCGTGGACAATCTGGTAATTAAACAAAGTTGTTTGGACATCAGCTTTTTCAAGACACTTTTACAAAAAAGTAAAATGCATACCCTCCATCCCTAAAGGGTTTTTGGGTTTCACTTGGGAAGAGAACACTAAAATGGAATTAGCCACATAGGACAATATAAATTGAAGTCAGATTTATATTGCAGACAACAAAAGTGAAAGAATTGGGGCGTTTGAGAAGGTTCCGTGGAGGAAGGGGACAAATAGAACCCTGAGAAGCTCACAGTTTTACAAGAAGATATACTGACAGCCATTACTTTTTTTCTTTTTCTTTTTTTTTTTTTTCTAGGAATTCAGAAAAAGAAAGCTGTCACATACGGCATCAGGCTAGGTTGGAAGGGAAAGACTCTTTTGTTCTTTCTTTCTTTTTTTTTTTAAGCCCAGTAAGACCTTGCCTCTCTGGTTGAACGAGAAACTTGCTTTAAACGATCCTGACATAGCTTATGCCTTTTAACCTGAACTGTTCCATACCTTTGAGACTCACTGTAGGTTCTACAGAGAAACACTGACAGTATCCCAGTTCTTGCCTCAACTCACTGCACTGTGGGGGCATAGCCCTGGTGCCTTCCCATCTCTGAAGGCACATACAGCGGTTGCTACAATACACCTGCTTGCCTCCCAGGATCCACCTCGATGTGAACATTCACCCCGAGAGGACATTGAGAGACATAAAGTAAAACAGTTGGCAAGCAGGGAAGAAACCTCTTTTGTTTTTTGCTTGTACTACCCAAATTGTTATAGTCAATGTTTTGAAAATTGAACAAAGTTATTTTTAAGACCCTGTACTTAAAGCATTTATTTATCATTCTGTATTTTATATTTATAATTCTAATAAGATATTGTTTGCTTCAAAAAAAAAATGAGGTTGTCATAGAAACATTCAGCAATTTACGTTGGCTTATTAAGTATTTTATAACAGCAAAGGGAAATGAGAAAGTATTTGCATTTCATATTTTCAGCCTCATCTTATGGTTGTCTTTGGGTTTTGCTGCTGTGCTAATTATATAAACAGTATCTAATAAATTAGCATCCTAGGTAGTGTGACACTAAAGAGGACTTATTGTCTTACTAATTTCTCCTTTGAAGAGTTATGACACATTTTCCCTTAAATGCATTTTCTCCTTTTTGAGCTTGAACTTTATAATCCTGACAGTTGTATTATTTTTAGCCATTGTTTACTTTTCCAGTTGGAGAGTAAATAATGTCCATGGTAGATGTGTTTGCTAAGTAGAAAAGCAAGCAAAATGCTCAATGGACGGAACTTCATCTCGTTTTTGGGAGGAGTGAAAGGTGAAAGGTGTGCTTTACTTTAAGAAAGGAAGTAGGCCGGGCACAGTGGCTCATACCTATAATTCCAGCACTTTGGGAGGCAGAGGTGAGAGGATTGCCTGAGCCCATGGTTTGAGACCAGCCTGGGCAACTTGGTGAGACCTTCTCTCTACAATAAATAAAAAATTAGCCGGGCACAGTAGCACGTGCATGTAGTTCCGGCTAATTGGAAGGCTGAGGCGGAAGGATCGCCAGAGCCAGCAGGTCGAAGGTGGGGTGGCTGTGAGTGTGCTATGACACTCCAGCCTGGGCGACAGAGTGAGACTCCAACTCAAAAAAAAAAAAAAAAGAAGAAATGAGATTGGCCAGGCGCAGTGGCTCTTGCCTATAATCCCAGCACTTTGGGAGGTGGAGGCGAGAGGATTACCTGAGCCCATGGTTTGAGACTAGCCTGGACAACTTGGTGAGACATCGTCTCTACAATAAATCAAAAAATTAGCTGGGTGTGGTGGCACGCGTCTGTAGTCCCAGCTACTTGGGAGGCTGAGGTGGAAGAATCGCTTGGGCCCAGCAGGTCGAGGCTGTGGTGGCCGTGAGTGTGCCACTGCACTATAGCCTGGGAGACAGAGTGAGACTCAAACAAACAAACAAAAAAAGAGAAATGAGGTTGGAATAGTTCATGCTTCCTCCCATCCTAAGGCCACGGTGTCCTGTGACTATAAGGAAGGAGACATTTATTAAAGAAAGATGAAGCACTGATTATGAATAAATTAGAAAATAAATATTCTACAAGTATTTACTTCAACTGAGAAGTAAAAGGGCCAAAATTCAGATCTTAAAAACAAATGCTACTATTCTGTTTTCATCTTAGTACTCAGCTTTTTAAAACTCTATATGACCTTTTGAAGTTATTCTTAGCACTTAGCAACCAGAATGATTTTCTCTTAAATATCAGCTCTATAACTTAAAGACAAATGTTTAAATAAGTAACTTTTTCTGGTAAAACTCTACTTTTTGTAGCCTTTGTATACTTTATCAACAGAAAGTATACGATTCATTATTACAATAGCAATATTACTTTTTGAGAATTTATTATTCATGGTCTGTGTCCTAGGTACTGTATTTATATTATTACCATTTCTCATGCACCCTTGAGAGGTTAGACCATTTGCTCAAGATCTCAGAGGCATAGTGGCAGAGCTGGTATTTGAACCCCAGCAGTTTGCCGTTTGGTCCACTGTCCTCCTGCCTTCCCTGGCCACCTTGGGTTTTGTGGTCCGTTGATTCCCCCTGTATTAGATCAGTGTACAGTGGGATTAGGACAAACAGAATTCTTGTTCAACATTTTAATTTGAAAAGTTAATGCCTTTTACCTTTTCTGAGTAATTCATAACATGAGGAGGATGGAGGTAATGCATTTTAGCTTAGTTCAGCTTACTTTTTGAGTAGGAAGTGTCTTAATTGTTAAGAAAGGGTTCATTTTTGTCCAAGGGCAAATTTAAGAACATCTCTAGTGCAAGTTTAATTTTTACTTATAAAATTACTTGGAAAAAAGTTAATGCATTTGGGAAAATTTTAATTTATTTGTGTAGTATTTTGAAATGTTTCCATTTTACGAACTCTGAAAATGTTCACCTGTTTATAGCAAGTAGCAATACACTGTTGGGGTTAAGAATTAGTTGCACATAGCCTAAAGATAATGCAGCAGATTTGAATGATTTCTCAGTCATCTTGGCACAATAAGAAGCAGCTGGGTTCAGTGCAGTGGTTTTAAAATTTTATGGGCCCATGTAGGGTGAATTGTGCTGTTGTGTTATAGGGGTAGACAGACAGATGGAATACCTCTGTGTGCTTTGTGCCTTAAGAAAACCCATAGGGGTTCTGCTCTATCATCTGTTTGGAAAGGAATTTCAGTTGATGGAAAGAGGGGGCTGCAGGGACTGGTCAGAGGGTAGGGAAACAGTGCTTAAAAACCACTCGTCAGGGTAGTGGACAGCCAGCTCTTCTGCTTAATCCTCGCGTGTCCTTGGGCAAGTCACACAACTCTTCTGAGCCTCAGTTTTTCCTTTATAAAATGAGGACAGTAAAACTTGCCCTTCTTCCATCTTCAGAATGGATAGAGCAAACAAAATGAAGTATCTGAGAGCACCTTTCAAACTGAAGTGCTTTATAAAGCATAATGCTGTCAGCTGGTCATGATGTTAAATTTGAGCTTTTATTGCAGAGTTAGATGGATATTGAAGAACTGTGAGAAATTAGGTCTTTCAGGAGTATTTTCAGAGGAGAGAAATACAAGTTTCAGGAAACTTGTTCACTGTTGGAGTTCAAGGATCTTTGTATTACTAGATCAATGGAAGGTAGTGAGATGAGTTTTCAGCTACTGGTTTGTAGTGAATGTCTCCAGCTGACTTTACTCTTCCATTGGAAACAGACTACATAAAAGGCTGAATCTTGAGAATAATAAACATGTATACAAAAGTTTTCAAATCTTTTCAAGGCATGCAAAATGTAGTAACCCTTTTCAAAGTGTTTTAATCTTCTAATTAATGCTAAATAATTTCAGGAAGGTTCTGATAATGATGATGATGAGGGAGAAGAAGAGGAGGAAGAGAATACAGATTACCTTACAGATTCCAATAAGGAGAATGAAACCGATGAAGAGAATACCGTATGTATGACTGAAAGATACACTTTGTGAAATTGCACAGCATGTTCATAGTATTTGAATTTTAGCCAGTGAAGCCTCGTTTCTTTTTATTATGAAAAATATTTCTTTGGAAACGCATTTTCAATTTTTTTCCCATTTTCTTCATAAACAAACTGTTTTAATGTTGAATACTGTTACATGTTTTACTCGGTGATTCCTTGAGTATGTTGGACAGATTATTAATACAAAAAGGCTTTGCCATATGAAACATCAGGGTTAAAATTTCTGGCCTGATTTTGTTGTTTTTGTTTTGTTTTAATAAGGAGGTAATGATTAAAGGCGGAGGACTCAAGCATGTGCCTTGTGTTGAGGATGAGGACTTCATTCAAGCTCTGGATAAAATGATGCTAGAGAATCTGCAGGTATTAAACGGCACTCTATTCCAGAGAACCTTCTCAGTACAAACCATGGCAGCACAGCCCATTTTGGCTAACGAGAGGGTGTTCTGTAGCAACTTTTGCTCCTGTGCATAGCTGGCAGCTGCCTGTACCTCTCATGTCAGTGTCCTGAGGTTGTGTTTCCTTGAGGAGGAGGGGGAGGGAGCGCAGCACGCGGAAGACTTGGAGCGGAGAGATGCTTCACTTATGATCTTCGCGTTTTGCTCCTCAAGTTGTAGCTTTATTTCTGAGACTTATTTCTTTTTTTTCTTTTTTTCTTTTTTTTATTTTGAGCTGGAGTCTCACTCTACCACCCAGACTGGAGTGCAGTGGCCACTCCCAGCCACCGCACCCTCGACCTGCTGGGCTCCAGCGATCCTTCCACCTCAGCCTTCCAAGTAGTCGGAACTACAGGCATGCACTACCACACCCTGCTGATTTTTTGATTTATTGTAGAGATGAGGTCTCCCTGCCCAGGCGGGTCTCAAACCCGCGGGCTCAGGCAATCCACTCACCTCAGCCTTCCAAAGGCGTGGGATTACAGGCTGAGCCACCGAGCCCTGAGACTTATTTCTTGCAGTTGGTTTAGGAGCCAGACTGTAGAAGACAGACATTTGGGGACATTTAATTTAGTAATACATTTGGTTTATTATTTGAATGGCTTGTATGTAAGGAGAAAAATCTGTTATTTAATGTTTAAAGAAATGTTGTTAATGTATTCATAACATTAATAAACTGGATTTTATAAAAAGCGCCATCTAGCAGTTTTTAAAATGTCACAGTAGTTTGGGGTAATTATATTTTTCTAGAGTTAGAAGCAAAACTTCTGAGACTATTTACTTCAGCCTGTCCACAGCAGTAGCTAACCCTGTGATGACTTCAGGAGAGTGGTTTCTGGAGTGGTGGGATGCAGCCCCGTTGGGGTGGGTTCAGTGGAGAGTGGTGAGGGGAGATGCTGGATGTAAGTAACTGCTGCGGAGTTTGACTAGAAAGGAGGGAGAGATGGGGAGGTAACTCGAGAGATCAGAGTTAAAAGACAGGATTTGGTTTTTTAAGGTAGAAGATACTACAGGCTTTTGTTTCCGATGGAGCATGCTTTAGAGATGAAATACTGGAGTTATGTCTGGACAGTTTCACTCATGAAATCTTGTATTTGTGTCATTTAGGAGCCTTGCTAATAAAACATAATCATTATACTCCATCAAGGAAAAAAGTTTACTACTTTAACTTTTCCCATGTGTGAGTCAGTAGCCAATGACTCAGCCATTCCTTTGTTTAGCAAATGTCTTAACTGAGAACCTACTGTGTGCCCAGCACTGTGCAACAGGCTGAGTGAAAGCAGTGTAAATACAACTGACATGGTCTCAGGAAAGGTAGATATGTAACAACTAAACAAATACATAACTTCTAGTTGTGACAGATGCTGAGAACTGGGTGTCTTAGGAGCAATGAAGGAATGGCCTTATTTAGATAGGGTGACAGAGAAAGTGTCTTACAAGGTCATGAATTGTAAACAGGGCAGTGAAAAGCAGGGGAAAGTGGAAACAAATAGGTCAGAGGTCCTGAGGCAGAAAAGAACTTGCATTTGAAAACCTAAAAGGAAGCCAGCATTGACAGAATGTGTGTGTGGGAGAGCATAAGAATGGAGAGTTAGTTGTAGTGGGCCTCTTTCAAGGGACACAGCCCCGGGCAAGACTGACATCAGGTAGACTGGGCAGAAGGCTGTTGTGGTGATCCCAGTGAGACATGAGGGTCATCTGTCTAGCATAGTGGCAGGGCACTGTTGTGACCCAGGTGAGACATGAGGATCATCTGGCTAGTGTGGTGACAAGGTGCTGTTGTGACGATCCCGTGAGACATGATGGTGCTATGCCTGGTGTAGTGGTAAAACCCATGGAGAGAAGTCCAGATAGGAAAGCTGTTTAGGAGTTGGAGATGGCTGGATGATTTGGTGCTTGATTGGATATGGCTGTATAGGGAGTGAGGCATTAGGGATGATACTGCGTTTTCTAGATTGGGCCACTGGCTAATCTCTGGGGCAGGAAGCAAGGGACAAGTGAGCAAAAGTTCCGCTTTGGCCATATTAAGTTTGAGAAGCCTGTTGGGTGTCAAAGGGCAGTATCTGGAGGTCAGAAGAGATGTGTGGAATGAAAACATGACAGTAGAGCATATTTAAAGCTGTGGAAACAAATGAGTTACTCAGGTGTGAGGTGTGGAGAACGAGGAGAGGCAGCCTCAGGATTGAGCCCTGAGTAGCTCTGACATTTAGAAATCAGGTAGAAAAGCTGGCGAAGTGAGAGGAATAGAAACTTTCGATATAGTCCAGTCATTGTTGCTTATTGACAGTTCTTGAAGAAACAGGCTGGAAGGATGGGAAGCTATAATCAAGGAGGAGGCAAGTTTGAATTCCCATTTTGGCAGGAGACATGCTACATATGTGGTAAAAAAATTGAGTCCTATATTAGGTCCTAGTTTTTAAACATTATCAAAATACTGGAAGTAAAACTGTACAGAGTCTCTTTATCTCAATGAAATTGTCACAGGAAGATGCAGTATCATGGAGGTATTGATTCTCGTAAATCAGGTGCTTCGGTGTAGTGCAGTCCTTCTTAATTATATCACCAGAAGGGGGAAAGAGAAGAGCAGGGAGATCACTGCATAATAAACTTAAAGTTATTCCCTAAAATACCTGTAAGAATAAGCAAATAACTAATAAATTTCTGGAAAATTAGGGTGCAATGTTCTACAAGATGTTAAAACATTTTACTTAGAATGATAGTTGGACACAGAAATAGACAGACTAATGAAACAGAGGAGAATCCATAGTAGACCCAAAATAGAGCAATTGAGCAATATGGTGCAGAAATCATTTCCAATAAGAGGAAAAAATAAAGCTGGTTTTTAATTTCACTCACCACAGAATTAGTTGCAGATCTATCCAACACTTTAAAATTGCGAAGACTGTTGGGCGCTGCACCAAATGCCTTACATCTGTTCTTCACGTGGTGCTGTGAAATACTGGTAGTATTCCTACTTTTTAGTTGAACGGAAGCTTGGAAAGACGAGACTGACTAGGCTGCGTGTCTGGTATGTGGTGGAATCTGTTCTTAGCCATTTTGCCAGCACAGAATGCCATAAGAAACTTGAAGAAATTGCAAAACAGGAAAAAAATATGCACAGTCGACACAGCAAAAGGCTAATACCTAGACGTCAGCAAACCAATAAGAAAAGATGAGCGACCTCGTTTGTTTTTGATTTTGATTGAACTGGGGTCCAGACGTTCTCATGCAGTCTGGAGTGCAGTGGCAAGACCATGGCTCACCACGGCCTCCTCAACCTCCTGGGCTCAGGCAATCCCTCTACTTCAGCACATGCCACCATGCCTGGCTAGTTTTTTTTATTTTTATTTTTGTAGCGACAAGATCTCGCTATGTTGCCCAGGCTGATCTTGAACTCCTGGACTCAACCAATCCTCCTGCGTTGGCCTCTCAAAGTGCTGGGATTACAGGCCTGAGCCACTACACCAACGACTTAGTTTTTTGCTTGTTTTTGAGTTGGTGTCTCACTCTGTTGCCCAGACTGGAGTATAGTGACAGCATGACAGCTCACCAGAGCCACAACCTCCTGGGCTCAGGCGATCCTTCCGCCTTAGCCTTCCAATTAGCTGGAAGTGCAGGCTTGAGCCTCCACTCATGACTAATTTATTTTTATCTTTTGTAGAGACAAGTTAATGTTGCCTAGGCTTGACTTCATTTTTTTGTGGTATGAAAGATAATAGGCAAAATCATGCCAAAGCTCAGTCATAATAAAAGATATGCAAATTCAGATGACCCCTTTTCATTTATCAGGCCATCAGATATTAAGATTTGCAAAAAAAATGCAGTGTGGATCTGTAAAAGTAAATATCTACATTTTGTAAGTGAACCAGTGCAGCTTTTTTGGAGGGGAATTTAGTAAACTTGTCAAATGGGCATGACATTTGACCTAAAAATTTACCACTAGTTAATAACCTTCTTTTTAAAACTAGATATATGGTTGGGCGTGGTGGCTAGCACTTTGGGAGGCTGAGGCCAGAGGATTGCCTGAGCCCAGGGGTTCAAGACTAGCCTGGTCAACTTTTAATGAGACCTCGTTTCTACAATAAATCACAAAAAATTAGCCGGATGTGGTGGCGCATGCCTATGGTTTCAGCTACTTGGAAGACTGAGGTGGAAGGATCGCCTAAGGCCAGCAGGTCGAGGCTGCGGTGGCCTGGTGACAGAGTGAGACGCCAACTCATTAAATAAAGCTAAATATACAAAGATATCATTGTTTATAATAGGAAAAGTCCTAGTTGTCTATCAATTGGAGATAAGTAATAAGGGCATATCAATATAGGTAGCCCTGTATATACTCAAATAGAAAGATGCCCAAGATATTGGTTAAACCCAAGAATAATATGCATGTTTAGTATAGAACAGTATACATAATGGTTGCCTGTGTTACATAGTGGTTACACGTGCATATTTGTATATGCAAGTGAAAAATATGGAAGAGCATGCTCCATTGTTAACAGATGTTACATCTTGGGGTGGAGCAGAGTGAAGTAGCTAGGGGAATTAGTATGGACACACCAACACAGTTTTTTTATTTAAATGTTTTATGAAGAGAATATGTTAATTTTGTAATCAGGGAAAAAAAGAAACATGATCCTTTAAAATGTTAAGCAAAAGTTCTTTTATTAAAAAATCTTATGAGCCTGGGAGGATTTCAAACAGTTCTGAAAATATGGAGCTTAAAAAAATCAATAAAACACTGTTTTGCCTGCTTTGCAAGTCTCCTGGATACATGGGGCCTAGATCACAGGAGTACTGAAATGTAGGGGAGCAGTTTCCAGACCCTTGGCCCTTCCCCACCACCTGCCTGGCCTTGAGGAGCTGCCAACTCTCTCCTCTCTCCTGTTCCATTCATCAGACATAGACGATTATCTGCAGGTCCCTGGCGGTGCTGTGCTGTCTCATGTCCTTGCTTTTGCACCTGTTCTTCCCCTGCCTAAACTCCCTCTGTTTTCCCCAAACTGCTCTTTTACCATCTGCTTGGAAAGAGTCATATGAAGTCTTTAACATTCTCAAATGTCCCATTTCTATTTAGGCTTTTCTGAAATGTTGGCATCCACCTACTCCCAGCCAGGCACAGACTCTCCATCCCCTACCCAGGGTAGTCACCTCTGTGTATAATTCTCTGTGTCTGTCTAAGCAAGTTTATGAGCTCTTTGAGGGCAGAGATTTAAGTCTTTTTAATATCACTATCTCCAAAACCATGGGACGTCTTCAGTGAAAGTTCATTTAATTACTTGGTTGAAAAGTTCAGTGTAAATGTTAAAAATAATTAATAGTACCGAGAAATTACTCAGATTGGTTACAGATTGCACTTATTCTTGAATACTTCTTGAGCTCCTGCTGTCTGTAAAGCCCTGCTGGGAGCCCTGGAGAAAGGGAGCTCTGTAGTGAGCCTGTGGGAGCATCAGAGAGGTCCACAGGCCTTTGTGATGTATGAAGGTAATTGTGAAGGAAGGTGTGTGTGGGCTATTATGAGGATGAATAGGGCACAGTGTCATCTGAGGAATGGGGATTTGGTAGGACCTGCAGCACTGTACGCTCAGGAAAGACTGAAGCAGAAAGCAGGAGCTGAGTCATATGCAGTGGTGTCAGGTGGAGGGGGAGAAGCACGCCCTCGGTTCATCTGCGTGTCAGAAAGAGTACCCTGGCTCTATGACGGTTGTGTTTTATGAAATCCAGCATTGAATGAATTGTTTGCTGCTGACATTTACATATATCCATGTGTATGCTGGAGTATTTACATATTCTCAATTTCTGTCTTTAAGCAACGAAGTGGCGAGTCCGTTAAAGTACACCAACTTGATGTCGCTATTCCTTTACATCTCAAAAGCCAGCTGAGGAAAGGGCCTCCGCTTGGTGGTGGGGAAGGAGAGGCAGAGTCTGCAGACACGATGCCATTTGTCATGTTAACAAGAAAAGGCAATAAGCAGCAGGTAAGAAATGGTCTGATATGCATTTGAAATTGAGTGTTGGTTCTCAAGAACAAGGAATAACTTTATTTGAGAGGTTCTAAATTATTTTTGTCTGTAAGGGGAAACGAGTTGGAAACTTTTAAAGCATTCAGTGGTAGAAATAATTTTTTTTGTTTGGGCTGCAGTCTCACTCTGTCGTCCTGGCTGGAGTGAAGTGGCACGCTCGTGGCCACCGCTGTCTCCACCTGCTGGGCTCAGGCAGTCCTTCCTCCTCAGTCTTTCAGTAGCTGGAACTACAGGCACGCACCACCACACTTGGCTAATTTTTTGATTAGAGATGAAGTCTCACCAAGTTGCCCAGGCTGGTCTCAAATCCATGGGCTCAGGTAATCCCCTCACCTCCGCTTCCCAAAATGCTGGGATTATAGGCGTGAGCCACTGTGCCTGGCAGAATTAATTTTATTATCTGTCTAGAAGATACATCTGACTTCTACCGAGTGGATACATTTTAATGGAAAGTACATTGAAATCTTAAATTCATATGCATTTGTGAGAATATGTCAATACCTTCACTTTGAGTAGGAAGGTGACATAAGCAAGCCCAGGTGAGGAGGGAAAGGGGAATGGTGACTAACACAGTTCGAGAAAATGCCAGGTGCCAGAATTGCTCTTGAAAGTCACTATTGTTTGATCTCTCATATTTTGTATTCTTGTTAGACTTTTTCCCTTATCTTACAGGTGGTCTCTCAGAACCATTTCCCTGACTACTAAACTGTTACTGTTGGCAGTCATACATTCATTTGTCAGTTACTTATTAAGCATCTACTACATGCCACATGCTAGTCCAGATCCTGTGGCTACAGTGATAAACAAGAATTGGCTGGGCTCAGTAGCTCAGCCTGTAATCCCAGCACTTTGGGAGGCCAAGGCAAGTGCATTACCTGAGCCCATGGGTTCGAGACTGGCCTGGGCAGCTTGACGAGACCTCGTCTCTACAAGAAATAAAAAAATTAACCAGGCGTGGTAGCATGCTCCTATAGTTCTGGCTACTTGGAAGGCTGAGGTGGAAGGATCGCTGGAACCCAGCAGGTCGAGGCTGCGGTGGCTGTGAGCATGCCGCTGCACTCCAGCCTGGGTGCCAGAGTGAGACTTCACTTCAAAAACAAACAAATATTCAAATATTCATTGTGTATCAGCTATACAAGAGGCACTTCTGTCTGCAGAACATTTAACAGTTGTCAGCCAAAGTCCCTCTTTTCTTGGGAGCTTTCATTCTGGTGCTGGGAGGCAGACAGTAAAGAAATGCATAATGTCAGGTTGGAGAAAACACTAAGAAGGAGAATAAAGTAATAGAAGAAGATAGAAAGATGAGAACAGGGAGGTGTGCTGAGACGCAGACTGATGTTATTGATGGGAGTGTCAGGGAGGACCCTCGTAATGAGATACCATCTGAGGTGGAAGGTCAGGGAACACTCTTTTTTTTAATCAATATTTTTTATTATGATTTTGTGGGGTACAGTTACGGGTTAGGTGTACAATTACGTTTCATTCAGGCACCCTGTTGAGGGAACACTCTTATCATCTGTGAGAGTTGGGATGTTCTGTTCTCTCGCCACCAGGATAACCTGGAAGAGATGGTGTCTAAATCAACTTGTATCTCCGCTTTTGTCGGGTAACTTCTTGTTTACACAGGGATCAAAGTTGTGGCGTATACCATTATTTCACTGTAGTGCAAATGCATCTTGAGATACCATCTAGATACCAGCTAGAATCGTGGGAGGTCGGGCTGCCAAAGACTTTATGTTATGACTCATGTCACTGAAAGCTAACCATGGCCTGTTCAGGACGTTGCTGCGTCCTCCTCAGACACTGTGCCGCCATCAGGCCTTGCCTCCCTCCTACGCTCCAGCCAACTTTTGTGCAGTCTGGAAAGTCCCACCTTCCCGCTCCTTAGTCCAGGGTTGGGCTCTAGTGCTTCCCCACTCCCTTATTCCCTCCTCTGTTTCTGGGGAAAATGAGAACTTTTTTGGTCAGAATCTTGAACTTGGTGTTGTCCTCAGCTCTTGGCCAAGACTGCGCTCCTTGGGGCACCTGGAGCTGCTCCCTCACCACTGTTACCAGGACTCTCAGATCCCAGAGTGCTGCTTTTCTTTTCCAAGGACTACTGAGTTCCCTGACCTAAACTTTTCTATCTCAGTCATCACATTTTAGGTCCCCTTTTTTCTGTTTTTCTTTAAAAACTCTTAGTGTCCCCCTCACTTCTGCTCAACCACCAGCTTTTCTTGGCATAAAAAGTTTCAAAAGGTAATTAAGCTCTGAAATCCTGAGTTATGCACACATGCACAAGAGCATTGTATGTCTGTTTTTTTGGTGTTTTTTTTTTTTTTAATAGTGAAGGGCAGTACATGGCAGCTTCAATTAGATAATTGAAAATAAAACAAAACCTTTCGGACTTTGAAAACCAAATTCGGGCAACCCCCTTGGGTCCCCTCCCACTGTGGGAGCTTTTCTTTCCTCTCAATAAATCCTGCTTTCTTAAAAAACAAAACAAAAACAAATTCACTTCAGCAGTCTGAAATTCTAAATTATATGGCTCAAACTAAGATTATGTGTTTATATGTTAGAAGAAATTTTTTTGTTCAAAGTAGATAGGTTATAAACTATGTATCTCATATACCTTTATGTAAAATGAACTTAAAAGTCCTTATTTCTTAAAATGTGAAACTTAGTTTAATTTTTAAGGATATATTTTTATTGAACTTTAAAAATATTAGCAGTCCTGAAATGAAAGCCCAGAGTATTTGGTTATTAAGTCCATTTTCAACTTTTCTAAGCTTTATTTGGTATTTCGGAAAATGTTCAATTTTAGGAACATTATTTGAAGAAACATCACTGGTATTTTGTGGTCTGTAAAAGAAAGTATATTTTGTTCTGATTTTTATTTCTTTATTTGGCTTTTGGGTGTTGGCCTTTCTGGTGCAGCGGTTTTCCTACAAATGTGAACTGTGTTGCCATATAGGAACCCTTAGCTCCTAAGTGAAAGAGCGCTTTGTGCACCAAATATGTGCTTAGAAGTAACCCTCTGTTGTTGTCATTAGGGGAAGAAAAAGTTTGTACCAATGAAGTGAGTAGTTGAAGAAAAGGGATAATGCTATTGATTCTTTCTCGATCTAACTATTTATGAATTAGAGTATTGAAATAAAATATTCTGGTCATTAAAATGGAAGTTTTAATAGAATAGAGCTCTTATAAAATTTTTTAAAGAGTTTTTTTATTTTTTCAATCAACTGTATAAAATGCAAATTATAGTGTAATAATTACAGGCAAAGCTTTTTTGCAATTAGTATTCAGGAATTAAGATTTGGGTTTTTGTTTTTGTTTTTTGGAGCCTTCCTCCATCACCCAGGCTGGAGTGCAGTGGCACACTCATGGCCACGTCGACCTGCTGGGCTCTGGCAAGCCTTCTGCCTCAGCTTTGCAAGCAGCTGGAACCGCAAGCGCACACTACCACACTCTGATAATTTTTTATTTATTGTAGAGACGAGGTCTCGCCAAATAGCCTGGGCTGATCTCAAACCCACGGGCTCAGGTAATCCATTTGCCTCAGCCTCCCATAGTGCTGGAATTTCAGGCTGAGCCACCAAAATTTATGTTTTGATTAGAATAATCAACAATTGTCTGTCATAGTAACTTGAGATTTTATATATATGTACATACATATATATGTTTTAAAATTCTAGATATATTCATAAAGTAGCTATAAAATATAGCCTAAATCACCTTTATTATTGTTATGTTCCAGAACATTTGTTTTGAATGTCTTCAATCTTGTTATCATCAAATTTGCCATAAAGTAGTGTCTCTCTTTTACTAATGTATTAACAGCTTTACAGTAAACACATCTGGTGAGGGTGGTGTCAGTAAATTTCTCTCTCCATCCCTCTGTATTTATTACTGTGTATTTTCTGTTCTTTTTAAGCATATAATACTTGAGAACTTTTCCTTCTTGCCAATTGGTATTCTTTTTTTTTCTTTTTTTTGAGTCGAAGTCTCACTCTGTTGCCCAGGCTGGGGTGCAGTGGCATGTTCACGGCCACCGCAGCCTCAGTCTGCTGGGCTCAGGTGATCCTTCCACCTCAGCCTTCCAAGTTGTTGGAACTATAGGCATGCACCAACATGCCTGGCTAATTTTTCTTGATTTATTGTAGAGATGAGGTCTTGGGTTGCCCAGGCTGGTCTTGAACCCGTGGGCTCAGGCAATCCTCTCGCCTTAGCCTTTTAAAGTGCTGGGATTACAGACATAGTCACCACACCCAGTGAAATTGCTTTTCTTATCAATGAGGAGAAAGCCCATATTCTTCATCCTTTTTATCATTTGTTGTGAACTTTTCTTTGATGTTTTATTAGTATGATTAGTCCATCATAATTAGACTCATTAGTGAATTATGAAGGAAATTTCTCATTTTTTTATTGGGAAACTAATGTTGGTAATTTATTTTTAAAAATAAATGGCCATCTTGTCTTATTTCTGAGTGTTTTAAACATGGTGACAGATAAACACAATTATCATAGAATTGTAGTTTCCGATTTCATGATGTTTGAGAAATTATATTTCTTTCTGGCTGCTTTGCTTGAGTATTGTGTAAAACAGTAGTATACCGATCTCTCTGTATTTGCATAAATTCATTAGCATTTAAGACCAGTCAGTACAGCCAACTGTTTAAGAGGAAAACCATCCAGCTGATTAAGAGGATTGTAATACGGACATCTGTAGTTTACATGAGGAAACTCAGACTTTCACCCCTCTCTTTACCCTTGCCTTCTCAGATAAGGCACGGCATTTGGTACTTGGAACAGAAAATGACTTAAAATGTAATGGCCATTCTCAAAGCCCAATAGAAGTTTCATGTTTCACTGGAAAAATATTCACCATTGTCCAGAATTTCTACTTATGATAAAGATGATAATGAGGATAACAACAGTAATGGCTAAAATTTATCGAATTATTAATGTATTCCGATGTTATTCTTTTATATATAATCATATCTTTAAAATTAATGTGGTACTTTATATAGCTCTGTGTTTTTTTTTTTTTTAGAAACAAGGTGTCACTCTGTCACCAAGGCTGGAGTGCAGTGGTGTGGTGGTGTGATCATAGCACACTGTAGTCTTCAAATGCTAGTTGAGACTGCAGATGTGCACCACCATGCCTGGATCATTTTTAAGTTTTTTTTTTTTTGATGGAGATGGAGTCTCGATATGTTACCCCAGGTAGTCTTGAGCTCCTGCCCTCCAGTGAGACTCCTCCTCAGCCTCCCAAAGCGTTGGGATTACCGGCATGTGAGCCGCCATGCCTGGCTTGTCTTTGTTGAGTTTTGTAATGTTAGATACTTCTTAGAGTTGCTATACCTCTTCTGCCCTGCCAGCTACTTCCTATGATTGTTCTGTTAAGGGATGATTGGAGACTTGCTTTGTTTCAAGTCCTCATTCTGGATGATACTGTCTTTTTTTTTTTAAGGAAAATTGTAATTTTTCTCTCTAAAATTTGAAATCTCTCTCCCTGATGTCATAATAATTTGGCCTGTTTACAATGTCGATTTAACTGAGTCTGTCTACCAAAAGTTCATAGCACCTGGTTTTGGAGATACAGGTGCAACCGAATGCTTTCCACATGAGTAGTGCCGGAAATAATTTTGTTATGAGTTACTATGATGTCTCTCAGTAACTTTAGTGTTTAGGAAGAGTAAACTTATTGTGAAGTTTTTGCTTCCCATGTTTGAAGCATATAAAGAATTTGTCAGAAAATTCATTTTGAGCTGAGCTTTATTATTCACATATTCTTTATGTGTCTTTCTGAATTTAAAAAAATAAAAAGGTGTAGGGAATTATGCCATTTTATTTAATTTTTGTCTCGTGTGTGTTAGTGGAAATAAGAAACAGTTGGGACAGTCTTATGTGATATGAATACATTCCTGACACAGGTCACAAAAGCAGCATGAGGACAGTAGATGGCATGAAGGATTTGACTTTTCTAACTGTTGGTTGTAAATCTTGTTTTGCTAAGAAGGCGATTTTTCAAATTGTCCTGTGACGTTATTTTGTGAGTAGTTTTATTTTCAAATGTGTGGGACGCACTGAGGGAGTCTATTCTAAACTTTTAAGTTACTTAAATGTGTTAGTAATACGTGTTATTTTTAATAACTACTATTATATTACTTGACACTATACTGTGCACTTTGCTTATTATCTCATTTAAATCTCAGAACAACCCTTAAAAGGCATTATTGATGTGCTCATTTTACAGGCGAGGAAGGAATTTGCTAGGTCATATTAACAAACAGTTGGGCTGAGATATGAGCCCAGTCTGTCTCATCCAAAAGTCTGTGTTCTTCATTTCCTTGTAGCACTGCCTGGCAAGTGTGTATGTCATGAAAGAACTGATTGTAATGTGGAAATGAAAGGGAACTTGGGTAAGGGACAGAAAAAGGACACTGTAGATTTCACTATTGTGGGGAGGGAAGACTTGTCTATCAACATCCCATTTACACTAGAATTTAGAAGTAGGTAGGCCACAGTTGGCAATTTGGGATTAGGAGGCGCCCTTTTTTTTTTTTTTAAAACTGTGTTGGGGTTTCACTCTGTTAACCAGACTGGAGTACAGTGGCATAATCGCGAGTTAACTACAGCCTTGACCTCCTGGGCTCAGGCAATCCTCTCACCTTAGCCTCCTGAGAGCTGGGATTCAGGCATGCACCACCACACCTGGGAATCTTTAAATTTTTTTTGTAGAGATGAGATCTTGCTATACTGCCTGGGCTGGTCTTGAACTCTTGGGCTCAGGTGGTCCTCCTGCCTTGGTCTCCCAGAGTGATGGAATTACAGGTGTGAAGCACTGCACCTGGCCTGGAGGTGCCTTTTTAAAATGCTGTGATTAGTCGTTTTAAGTGAATTAACTAAGGAACAGAAAACCAAACACCACATGCTCTCATTTATAAGTGGGAGCTGCACTAAGATCTGCAAAGGCATAGAGAATGGCCTCATGGGCATTGGAGACTCAGAAGGGTGAGGGAGAATCTAGCGAAGGGATGGAAAATCACCTGTCAGGACAATGTGTACAGGTGGCGGTGGTGGGTATACTTAAAGCCAGACTTCTTCACCACTATGCAATGCCACCATGTAACCCAAAACTATTTGCACTCCCTAAAGCTATTGAAATTAAAATAAGGTGCTGTGTTCAGAGCTGTAAGAACAAAAAAAGATAATCCCAATGCTTGTGGAGAGATAGGGACAGAAGAGCTATTCATGGTTCTTTTTATCTAGAAGAAAGATTTGTATCCGAAAGAGTAGATTACGTTTGGATAATCTACTCCAAATGTAGACTGGGGCTCAGGCATAAGTCTTCAGGCATAAACACATTGCATCCTGAAAGAACTGGTGTATGTAGTCATAGAGTAGGTGTCATTAAATTTACAAGAGTATTACAGAATGGGGCAAAAGATTCACAGTAGGCAAATATTTCCTTTTCCAAAAGCGATAAAAAAAATACATTCCGGCTGGGCATGATGGCCCATGCCTGTGCACCTAGCACTTTGGGGGGCCAAGGCAAGGATTGCCTGGGCCCAGGAGTTTGAGACCAGCCTGGGCAACACGGCAAGACCTCATCTCCACGATAATTAAAAAATTAGCTGGGCATGGTAGTGCGTGCCTATAGTCCAGCTACTTGGAAGGCTGAAGTGGAAGGATCATCTGAGCCTAGTGGGTGGAAGCTGCGATATCTGTGAGCATGCCACTGTACTCCAGCCTGGGTGATGGAGTGAGACTCCAACTCAAAAAAAAAAAAAAAATTCTGAAAACTTTATAGTCCAGTACAGGTGGTATCAATTTTTAACATAATTTTAGATTGAGTTTTAAAACAAATGGTTTTAGTCATTTGAAAAATGAACATTAAATATTAAATACAAATGATATACTGGTGTATACTTGTTAGAATGGCTACGATGAAAAAGACTGCTTATACCCAGTTTTGGCAGGGGTGTGAAGAAACTGGAGCTCTCAAGCATGATATACAATGGCACAACCACTTTGGAAAATAGTTTGGCAGTTTTTTAAAAAGTGTAACACACCAGATATTCCCAGCCGTTTCACTCAAGATGTTTGAAAAGAGACACATCCACACAAAGATTTGTGCCTGAATATTCAGCTGTATTTATAATAACCCCAAAGTGGAAACAGCCCAGATGTTATGCTTAGATGGTAACAGCTTCCCATACCCAGAAGTTCATCGATCCTGTCGAGCTTTGTTTGCTGTGAGCGGTCCTAAACCAGGACCATTTCTAGATAAGGACTGACTCCACGTAACAGAGAACTAGCTCTGTAGGTCAGCGACTTACCTCTTTCTCCTTCCTGGCATCCTAGCTGCTTCATAAATATGGAGGGCTGGCGATGCTGAAGGACTCGATTTGTTCTGTGTGGTCCAGGAGGTGGATAGAAATGAAGAGGATGCAGATTACAGGTTGCTGGAGAGAAGCCTTTCTGACAATATCCCATACACAGCAGGGTCTGCAGGATGAGAAACTGGCCCCTGCTGCTAGACGTGCACTTCCAGCAGGAGGAGCGTCCTCCTGACACGGAGGCTGGACTTGGTGGCCTTTCCTTTTTCATTCAGCCCAGATTATATTTGTCTAGTAGAGTAATACTCGTGTCTCTTCTTAGATGGTACTGTCTGTTGATTAATAGTAAAGGAAAGCCTTTATTATTTTTCTAAACTCACTTAATTCTACTTGCTATTTTATTTGAAGTCAATTTTTTCTCTCAGTTTTCTCCAGCTTTGTTATTTGTAATTGATTTCTCTGTTATTTTTTCCTCAGTTTAAGATCCTCAATGTACCCATGTCATCCCAGCTTGCTGCAAATCACTGGAACCAGCAACAGGCAGAACAAGAAGAAAGGATGAGAATGAAAAAACTCACACTAGATATCAATGAACGGCAGGAACAAGAAGATTATCAAGGTACCATTCATAACAGAAGTGGAAAATGTCGAGGCTTCTGTTTTACATATAGAGTATCAAGATTGTTGTTTTCTCCCCTTCTCACGTCATATTTGGACATTTTTATGCTGAGAAATTCATTGATTTCTTATCCTGTTGTCTTCATTTTTCTCTCACTTATTTGTAAAATAAGAGCAATGTAATTTCTGTCATATTTTGCTAATTTCATAATTCATTTAAAGTACAGACTGTGCTTACAAGTGAGATCATCAATTTTTAATTTAATCAATTTGCTTCACATTGCTAGCCAAGTGAGAAAATCAATATAACAAATACAGTTATGCATCGCTTAACTGTGTGTTCTGAGAATTGTGTTGTTAGGGCAATTTTGTCATTGTGTGAACATCATAGAGCAATCTTACACAAGCCTAGATAGTGTAGTCTCTTACCCGCCTAGATATTTGGCATAGCCATTATAAGCTTATGTGACCACCACTGTTGGTGCGGTCTTCATGGACCAAAATGCTGCTATGTAGTGCACAGCTATTTTATCTCAGTTTTGTCTACTTGTAATGCTGATATTTAGGGCCCATATTCTTTCAGATTTGTGGAAATACACAAAGTAGGATTCCAGTTTTATATATTTATACCCAGCATTTTGAGTTAATTAGATTCGTACATCTGGAGTCCATGGGCTCTTCATAAACCAGCCTTTGGTATTCCTGTGGCATCCAGATTTTAGAACCATAACATAGTTATTGACATAGCACTGAACTGAACAAACTGCTGTTTGTGCCAGAGAGTATAAGCCAAGATTTGTTTTTAATTTCACTTCTAGAATCTTTTCTCCCAACTGATGCCCAGCATTTTTATTTTTTGTAGAGACAGGGTCTTGCTCTGTTACTCAGGCTGGTCTTGAACTGCTGGTCTCAAGTGATCCTCTTGCCTCAGCCTCCCAAAGTGCTGGGTTTACAGGCATAAGCCACCATTCTTGGCCTGATACCCAACATTCTTAATAATAATAGCTAACACTAAGTGCTACTTTGACCAGGCACTGTTTTATGTACCTTTTCAAAGCATGTGATTCTCACAACAATTCTATGAGTTAGTGTTCCATTGTCTGCATTTTACATTGAGGGAAACTGAACCTGAAGTCCCGTAGCTGGTAAGGGGCTGTGCTGGGATTCTACCCCACATAGTCTTGCTCCACACAGGGTGCTCTCAGCTATTGCATTATAGCCCCTGAGGCTGTTCACCACTTCACAAGGTACCTGTCTGTATGGTGGCCAAAATCACAGTAAAGGAATGTTGGCATTAAAAGATTCTCTTGCTGTGCCTTTAGAACTTCTGATCATTGTAGTCTGTATAATGGTTATTTTTCTTTAGTCAGCGGCTGATGGGACTAAGAACTTGACCTCCCCAACATTTTACTCGCTTCATAGGGGTACATTTACAAGGTTGACAGCGCTCTCTTTTGTGTTCCTCATTACAGAGATGTTGCAGTCTCTTGCGCAGCGCCCAGCTCCTGCGAACACCAACCGGGAGCGGCGGCCTCGGTACCAGCATCCCAAGGGAGCGCCTAATGCAGATCTAATCTTTAAGACTGGTGGGAGGTAAAGCCGTCTTCACTCGCTTCTGCCTTAGCTACTTGTTGTCACAGTGTCCATAGGAAGAAATTAGAGAATCTGGGTTATGCTCATTCAGAGAGACCTAATTAGTAGCAAAATAGAAAAAAGTCTTTTGAGTTGTAGATACTTGGGGGAAAAAAACCTGTTTTATGTCCTAGTTATAACTTTTTTTTTAAAGGCATTGGTTTTAGCCACATCTTGGCTTTCACACATTCTGAGCAGACTTTTTTTTTTTCCTCCAAATAGAGACGAGGTCCCGCAGTGTTGCCCAGGCTGCTCTTGAACTCCTGGGCTCAAGCAATCCTCCCACCTCTGCCTCCCAAAGTGCTGGGATTATAGGTGTGAGCCACCATGACCTGGCCTGTTTTTAAGGGTAAATCACTAAAGTTCTTCTGGGACGTGCTCTCAAGACCCATACCATCAACTCAACTTTCTGTCCTATGGTTGAGTTAAAAGTCACAGTGGCTTCTGCTGCCCTTACTGATCTCACGCAGGGGATTGGTGTTCACACACGAAGCCTCCACAGAGCTCAGGATGTTGCCTTGTTGCTGGGGGCAGGAGGAGGCGGAGGAGGAGTGCTGGGGTGGCAGAGCTAGGTCATTGTTTGGGAGTAGCACTGGAGAGATGTGGACATTAGGCCTGTGTCTTCTGCTTGAATGTAGGTGTGTATTCTGATGACATTTTTCTTTGAGCGGTTTGCTCAGGTAACTTTAATCTGATTGTAATTTAGAAAGTTGGTTTGTCATGACAGTTTGGAGATGGTTCTTTATCATCTGGTGAGTGTAGTTTACGGGGAAAAAGTCCAAACTGGGAACGATGTATAAACCCATCTAATTTAGGCATAATAAGATACCATGTTTTTAAAAATTATTTAAACTTTATTCAGATTCTTTAATTAAGCCCACTTTATTGCTACCACAGTGTAGAAACTAGCTAGGTTAACAGGCAGTGGGAAATGTTTGTTTTCTGCTTTTTTTTTTTTTTAGAGTACTTTTTTTTTTCCAGGTCTGTATGAACCTATTCTTAGAGTAGCTTCACATAATGTAACATGATCTCGATAATATCTGTTCCCTGCTGTCTAATCAGCAGAGACCACTACAGTGAGAATATTGGCATATTAGTGTTGTTCTCCATCATCTTCACATGTCTGTATTGCAGCGTGACATCTCTGAACAGCACATTATTTTGTTTTTTTTTGTTTTGTTTTGTTTTTTGAGTTGGAGTCTCACTCTGTCGCCCAGACTGGAGTGCAGTAAACCCTACTCCTACTCAACTTATGTATTGCAAGTGTAGCATCTTTTCCTGATTTTTAAAGGTTTGGGGGTGAGAACTTCACAGACCAAGTATGTGTGGAGTTGGATGGCGTGGGGGCATCCAGCATAATCTCCCTCAGCGTCTGCGCATCCAGGCCTGTCAGGTGCAGCCCTGCACTGTGGCAGGTGAAAAGGTGGAAGACAGGGTCTTTATTCACAGGGTCGTAGTCCAGGGGGAAAGCCAAGGACAGGTGCTCAGAAGCTGGTTCTGCCCCAGCCATTCATCTGTTGAAGAGAACCCCCACTGAGAGTCTGCTGAGTACAGGCTCACATGCGTGCACTTACGTACGTGCTACTTGATGTGTGTGTGAGCATAGAGGCTTGCCTCTCTCAGTTGGCCACTGTGTTCGTCATTTTCCAGACTTCTTCAGCTCTCCGCTTTCCTTTCTTCCTTCCAGTTCCCTCCTGGGAGGACTGGCCACACTTGCTCTTTCTTCTTTTCCCACCCCCCGCTGTGTGACTCACCCCTGCCAAACCACGGAAGCTGCCCTCGTGGGGCGCCGCCTGCCTCTGCTGCCTCCCACAATCCTCTCAGCCTCATCCCAGCAGCACTTGGGTTGTGGGCCCCCTTTGCTCTGCAGAGGAACTCTCTTCTTTGGCTCCTGGTTTCCCTCTCCCTGCTCACTCCTCCTGCTCCACTTCCCTTATGGGCCTGCCCTATATGGTTGTGTGTGCCCCCTGCTCAGCCCTGGCTCTCCTCTGGCCCTGCTCCACTCTCCCTCCCGTGGTTTGGTGACTGCCCAGCTCTTGCCTTACTTTCCGACCATCTGACTGCCATGTCTCTCTGAGACGGAGGCCTCAGTGGCCTGTCCCAGCCCTTCCTCTCACATTTCCAGCTCAGGAGTGGAAGCACTGCCCACCCTGTTGCCCACACTAGAAAAGAAGATGGTTTGACTCCTCCTCCTCCCTTACTCCCCAGATCTAGTTAATTAACATGTCCTCTGCGTTCCACTACCACACAGCGCTCATACTTGCCCGTGTCATCCCCCCCACTCCCTAGAGTCTGGATGGGGCCACCATCACCCATCAAAGAGGCAGCAGCAGGGATTCCTGCTGCTGCCTCTTTTCCAATGTCTGTCTCATTTCTACCCTTCCAATGCCTTCCCTCCGCTGCGCCCAGCCCCTCTGCTTAAACTCCTCCGTGGCTCCGCATGGCTTGTGGAATGAAGTCCACTCCTCTGCTTGGTGGACGAGGCTCTGCAGGGTGTGGATGTGCCTGCCTTGTCGGCGTCATCGCCTGCTGTTCTCCCTCTGCTGCAGCCACACTGGCCTTTGGTTCTCTGCCTGTGTTCCTTTTTGTCTCCTCTGGGTGGTACAGTGTCCTGCTCGCCCCCACTGGCTCCTGCTCTTTGTCGCTGTGCTGCGTCAGGCCTGAAGTAGGTCAGTGAGGCTGGGCTGCCATGACTCCCAGTGTTGCCACAAGCCTTGTACAGCTAATTCCCGAGTAGCTCGTCTCTCCCCTAGGAGACTACAGGTGGTAAGGGTGCGGATCACGTCTTATCTTGCTTGCCATTCTCCTTCAGAGCTCCTGGTGCCTGGTACCTAGTAGCCACTCAGTAAATATGTGGTGAAGGGACAAAGGGACTTTGTACAGTCTATGTTTAGTCACTTAATAAACTTTCTCTCTCTGCCTCTACTTCCAGTCTCTTTCCCTTGGTTTTCTTTCTTTCTTTTCCCCCCAACTCTTGAGCTGGCCTCTCAAGTTGTTTAACATTTCTCCTTAAAATCGTAACTTGAAAAAAAGTTCTGACTTGTTTGTTGAGCTTAAGAACGGTGCTCTTGTAATGTATCTGCCTGCTGTCTTCATGACCAGGGCTCTTAAAATGTAGGCATGGATGGACGTTGTCGAAGAAAAAGTGTATATTGTTGAGCCTTTCAGAGTAGCAAATGTTCTTTGCCGGCTTTTAAGCCTGTGTTGTGAGTGAAGACGTGTAGTCATTTGAAAGAACACATGGAGAGTATGGGCAGCCTGGTGGTTTGGCTCTGCTTGCTTGCTTCTGTTTTAACCCTGGCCAGACTGAGTAGAAAGATGTGTGTCCAGAGCAGTGGATTTGTCACTGCCTTAGGAAGAGCATGCTAGAGTGATGGAGTCCTGTACGAAGGAGGGAAAAGACTGCGGGACGCCTCAGAAGCTGGTTTCAGGTTGATTCATATTGGCTAACGCGTCTTTAAAATCAGTTACTGATTCTGGTGCTGTCATATGACAGATAAAGGAAATTCTATTTGGAAAGTGGTTAGGAAGGTAGTTTAGGATTTGTCTTACCTGTGGATTTTGATAGGATCCTAGACACTAAGTATAATGATATGCATATTTTCTAATCAGGAGATCCTTGAAGTAGATTTGTAGATTAAAATTTCAGCCCTTTAACAAGTTATCGGCATTTGTTTATAGTAAGTTAAAATGGCAGTAGTGTTCTCAGTAAAACTCTTACCTGGGTTGTCCTGTAGCGCAGAACAAGGTTGTTTGCTACTCTGCTAGTGTTGAAAACAGAAACTCAGCATCTTAGGCAAGTACATGAGTGCTCATAGGGTTTAGATGCTACAGATTCGTATGGGTTATTTCATTGTTCCTGAGACTGTAAAATACACATGAACCCTCTAGACCCTTAATACAAAGTCCTTCTGGTTCATTTCTAACAAGCTTCCAGGTGACGGCAAGGCTGCTGGTGTGTGGTCACACTTCGATGGCAGGACGCATAGCGTACTTCCTGACTTTTAAACCCATCTTGAGGAAAGTGCATTCTTTCATTAGATATTGTCTTTATATCTTTATTGTAAGGTTAAATCCATGATGTTTTTGTTACAAGATGGCGTCTCTCCTAGAATCATGTTTCCCAAAGTGCATATTGTAAATATGTTTGTTCTCCTAGGTCTTTAAGTCGTTCAGATTGATTTTTCACCTGTCATCCAGTCAAGTGACATCCTACTCTGTAACTAGTGATAGAAGTGGTCCTTTCTTCCTAAGAATTTTGAACATTTGTTCCTGTCATTTGTTGCTTTTATTTAAAGTGTTCTGTTCTAGACAGCTTCTTTGTCCAGACTTCAGGAGAGAGCTTGTATCTTTTCTTTCATTCTCCTAGAAAGTACTTTTGTTACTGCCATCTGTTCAGTTCCCTGAAGAATTTTGGATATATCTAGCTGAGGATAGACTTTTCTATATTTGCATTTTATTCTTTGGAAGTTTCTAATTAACTTGTTCTGTGAAACAAGCTGTGTTAGTCTGCTTGTGCTAGCAAAGTACCACAGTCGGAGTGGCTTCTACAGCAGAAGCTTGTCCCCTCAGAGTTCTAGAGGCTGGCGGTCTGGGAGCACAGAGCCAGCAGGGCTGGCTCCTTCTGAGGACTGTGGGGAGAGTCTGTTCCAAGCCTCCTTTCTAGTTCCCGGGATCTGCTGGCAGTCTCCAGCAGTCTCAGACTTGTCAGTGAGTCGGCCTGATCTCTGCCTTCATTATTTTCCCTGTGTGCCTGTCTGTGTCCACATCCCCCCGTTTTATAAAGACACAGTCATATCGGGCTACGCACCCACCCTACTCACCTTGGCCTCATCTGAATCCGCTCTGCCGCAGCCCCATTTCCAAATAATGTCATATTCCGAGGTACTGGGAGTTTGACTTCAGCATATGAATTTTGGGAACGCAGAAATGAACCATGAGATCAACTGTGAATTCTTAGCATCTTAGAAATTCCCTATAGAAAAGATATAGGATTCAGACATGCTTTGTTTGGAAAACGAAAAGATGCAGGAGCCATCCCTTCCAGCTACCGTCAGAATTACTCCTGCTGTGTTGTAGTCCAGTAGAGAGCATGTGTGCTCTCCCAAAAGCACTGTTGTCATCCCTTGGTATCTGTGGGATGTACTGCGACCCTCTCAGGCACCAGAATCCACAGATGCTCCAGCCTCCGATGTATAGAGTGGTATATTTGCATATAACCTACACATATTCTCCTGTATACGTTAAATCATCTCTAGATAACTTATAATACCTAACGTAGTGTAGATGCTATGTAAACCGTTGCTACACTGTATTGTTTAGAAATTTGTACTATTATTTTTTGTTTGAGTTGTCTTTTTTTTCCCTGAATACTTTTGATCCACGGATGTGGAGGCCATTGATGCCAAGGGCCAGCTGTCCTTGGAGACGTCGCTAGGTGGTGGCAGGAAGCTCTCTAACATTTCCCTGTTTGTGCCTTAGGAGACGTTGACCCAGCAGCACGTGTCATTTCATTAGGTCCTGTATCTGATGTTGTGGATAGTGGAGTCCTCCAGCAATTGATGAGAGCAGTGGACACATCTCAGCATGTCGGTCTAGAGAGTTGCGAATCTAAACCTGGGACAGGCTGGGGCCATGAGGCAGGAACACCAGCCTCTGCCAACACCGGAACAAGCCGACGCTTCCAGACAAGGCGGAAAAAGCCTTTTGTAACGGAAATCACGTGAGGGTTCATCTTCTCTTGAGAATGGCAGTCGAGAAATGAGATGGTTCACTTGACTACGAGCAGTTACACCCAGAAGAGCGTCAGCGAGATGATTGAGCCGGAGAAGAAACGGGTTGTGATGGTAATGGTATGGGGGAATGAACTTGAGTTCTAAACTTGGTTTGAGTTACAGTGTCTCTGAATTGAACATCCCATGTTGGAAGAAGATACATTTGGGGGCTCCAGGACTACAGTAGAAAAGTATAGAGCAAGCAGTAAAATCTTCTAGTAAAAACTTACATGCAGGACAACAAAATGATGAAAGATATTCAGATACCAGATAATCCACCAGGAAGGCTTTTGTTTAGGAATTTGTTTCAAGAAGAACAAGGGATGAGTGAGAAAAATCTGTGGTCTCCATCAGAGTCAGTGATATAAAATTGCAGATTAGGGTAAAAGAAAAATGCGAAGACTATTTTAGGAAACAAAGAGCATTAATTCAGATGGCGTAGAAAAGTGACACCAGCCCAAGAACAGGGAAATAGTTGAGCCCATTGTAAGTATCATTGAAAACAAAACGTGCCAGTCAGCATGTCAGAAAATGAACGAAGGACAACAAGAAGTGGATCCGAATATTTTGTTGACCTTCATGGGTTTACAGCCTCTGTCTCTAAACAAAGTATGGAAACAAGTAGAGCTTTTATTTTGCTTTTGTTTTCAGTGTTTCGTTTTGTTTTCCCCCCACTAAATAGAAATGAGGGTTCTTAGTCTGTTTCTGACCGTCTGTTAATTTATTAGGATAGTTGTCTTTCATTTGCTTTCCAATAGGCATAATGAGTTTAGTTGAAGAACACATCTGTATGCTACAACTTGATTACATCTTTTTTCTAACTATTTTGCATTTTTTTCTTTTACCATGTTTCTGTTTCTGCATGTAGATTTAAATAAGAAACAAAACTTGTAAAGTTGTAACATTTCACATGGAAATGCTGCCCAATCTTCACCAGCTTCAGAAATCTGACCTTTGCCGATGCTGCAATAAAGTGTTGTAATTTAGACCTGGCCTGGTTTTGTCGTATTTGGTTTAGGGCTCAGAAACCTACTGAATGGGCAGATTAATGTCTAGCAGGGTCATCTTTGTGCTTTATAATGTATTCTCAGAGACCTTTTTTTTTTCCCCTTAGCATTTAAGAGTTCATGTTGCTTTCACCTTAAGGTTTCTATATTTGCATGACTTTCTTAAGTGCCTGAGTTAGTTTACCTTTTAGATCAATACCGAAAGTAGCCTGTGCAGTCCAAGAGAAATGACCCTTCTAGGACAGGCTTCGCATGTTGCCACTAGTCAGTATGGGAGATGGTGGGCGCAGCACAGCCTGAGGCAGTGCTCACGACTTGGGTGGGTGAGCCTCTGTGTAAAATACAATGAGAACCACGGTTTTTCCAGGTGTTAATTTCAAGGCTGATTTACGCAATCCAAACAGTACTGTAATCACTACTGCTAAAATTTCTAAAATTCAGCTGAGAGTCAGTATACATTGAAAAGAAGTAAATAAACTTCTTATCAGAAGAAACGTTTCAGAACTTTCACCTAAGGGAAGCTGGTCATCCTCATCACCATCTTCCTCACTGACTTGTGTACTGCTACTATTGTTGAGGAGAATGGTTTACAAGTGTTATCATTTGTATTTTATTTTCAGGCTTTACATTATTACAGGGAGCTAGAGATAATTCTGAATTCACCCTTTATACTATGTATTGTGCACAAGGCAGAGAAAATGTGAAAATCACCTGTGTGATGATAATTCACCTAAATTCACCTTCCATCTGGAAAGAATAAGGTTACTAGCTGGTGTAATATGTTTGCAGAACCATAAAGAAAGTGGGCCGAATAAGATTTATTGTAACATTGTAACTCATTCAGTTAGCTCGCTATAACCTAGATACATTACTGGTAACCACAAGATTATTGATATGTAAGATAGGGTGTATGTCAGCCACCACTAAGCTTACTTATGTTTAAAAAAAATAAGGGGGAGAAGCCTCGAGTTTTAAGGCTTTTTTTTTTTTGAGACAGAGTCTCACTATTTTGCCCAAGCTGGTCTCGAACATCTGGTCTTAGGCAGTCCTCCCCCCTCAACCTCCTGAGTAACTGGGACTATAGGCATGCATCACCATGCCTGGTTAATTTTTAAATTTTTTTTGTAGAGATGGGATCTTGCTATGTTGCTTAAGCTGGTTTCAAATTCCTGGCCTCAAGCAATACTCCTGCCTTGGCCTCCCAAAGTGCTGAGATTCTAGGTGTGAACCACTAGTTGAAAATTTTGATTCTTATAACTTTGTCAGTCTTTTGGGACACTTTTCCCCTTTGCAATTCACCAAAAGTAAGCAGATGATAACACATCTAGCTGCCAGGCCGCCTCCTTCCTTTGAGCTGTCGATTCCTCTTTGGGGAACTAATCATCTGAAGAGGCCTCTGGGAGGCCTGAGGATCTGTCTCAAGTCAGTCCCTGCACTTTCCTACAAGAGCTTCTTTGGCCCTTAGATGCTCTGACTTTACGTGTAGCCATTACAGACTTGCCTGTGTAAAGCCAAGCAGTCAGACAGAAGGTTGTAGATAGTACCCAGTACCTAGAAAAGCCAAACAAGGATCAATATGAGAAAACTAAAAAGGAAAATATAAACAAGCCAGGTGCAAAAATGCAGAAGAGGAGAAACACTGTCCGAACAAAAGCTTAAGTAAGCCAGTAGGGCACCATTCCTAAATCATGGAGATGAGAGAGACACAGTGACTTTTTGCCATTTGGTATGGTAAGATCGATCAGTAATTGATCAGGATTTTTTTGTTTAGCAGATATAGCTTCATTATAGAAGGAGGCTGAGTGTGGTGGCTCACACCTGTAATTCCAGTACTTTGGGAGGCTGAGAAGAGGGAGGATCATTTGAGCCCAGGAGTTTGAGACTAGCTTAGGCAACATAGCATGACCGCATCTCTATAAAAAAATCAAAATATTAGCCAGGCATGGTGGCACACACCTGTAGTCCCAGCTACTCTGCAGGCTGAGGCGGAAGGGTCACTTGAGCCCAGGAGGTCAAGGCTGCAGTGAGTCGTGGTCATGCCGCTGCACTCCAGCCTGTGTGACAGACTCTGACTCAAAAAAAAAAAAAAGGAAAGAAATACAGTCAACTTCTGAGTAAAATGGGGAACTGGGGGGCTCTACCCCCCAGAGTCAGAAGTCTTCATATAACTTGATTTTCCCAAAACTTAACTGCTTGTAGTCTACTGTTGACTGGAAGCCTTATCAATAACAGAAACTCTCCCTCACACATGTTTTGTACCTTATGTATTATTTGTTCTATCCTGACAATGAAGTAAACTAGAGACAAAACGTTAATAAGAAAATTCTCTCCAGCCTGGGCAACAGAGTGACACTCTAACTCAAAATAAGAAAATCATAAAGAAGGGAGGATATTTACTATTTGTTAGGTGGAAGTGGACCATCATAAAGGTCTTCACATTCGTCATCTTCACACTGAGTGTGCTGAGGAGGAGGGGGAGTTGGTTTTGCTGTCTTAGGGTTGGCGGAAGTGGAAGAAAGCCCATATACACATGGACTCGTGCAGCTCAGACCCATGCCGTTCAAGGGTCAACTGTAGCCCTGGAGTTGCGAGGCCAACAGTGAAGAGGTAAGACCCCAGTTTTTCTAGCAACTCCAATCACATCGGATCATACCTCCCTGATATTCATAATGAGAAACCTCTGATATTTGGAAAAGGCAGAGAGGAAATGCATCTTAGATTCTCTTCTAAAATGGTTTTACAGTTTTTACATTTCGAAGGTAAACTTTCAGCTATCCGGGGCCCAGTGTGGTACTTAGGTACAAATGAAAGATCCCCAAGCTGAGTTTGCTCACATGCGAAGGAGATTATTATAAGGATCCTGTAGTATAAAAACAAACAACAAGAATTACCACTGGGCTTTAGAAATAATGAAGTCAGAGCTTTCAAAAATATTCTTTCTGCGCCTTATCCGTAGTCTGTCTTATTGTACTGGCCCCTGCTGCTATGACGAGACACCACAGCCTGGTTGACTTAATGGTGAGGTCTCCTCGCTCCTCGTCATTGTCTGGCCGTGTCCTCACATCCCTGGTGTCTCCTCTACCACGTATAAGGACATCCGTCTCCCCTGAGCCACGGGGGATTAGGACTTGATGAGACTGGGAGGTGGGCTGGTGGGGGGCATAGCTCAGCCCATAACACTCACTGCCAACAGCTCCGAAGTTTACATCTTGACGGGTGCAGACACCGACTTAATGTTCTTCGCAGCCATGTTTGAATACCCAGGAAGCAGCTGGTGCAGCTTGGCTTGTGCGTCTGTCCTTGGACCAGTGGTCTGTGGGTGGGGTGAGGGACCTGTGAGCCATGGCAGCCCTCCCAGGAGCCTGTGAACTACATGGAATTGGGGTTCTCTTAGACTTTAGAATGTGAGATTTCCCACAAAGCTATATTTTTAATCTCAAAAGTTTGTTTTAAAAAGAACTCTCAATGTTTTATATATAAACTTCTAAAAATTCCTTACTTGGTATGGCTAGCAGCTAGCTTTAGATGACTCTCAGTCAAATGCTCTTCTCTAGTCTTGTTTTGAGTGAAAATAAAGATGAAATCCGTTTAAAATTTTTTTTTTGAGTCGGAGTCTCCCTCGCTCAGATTGGAGTGCAGTGGTATGATCATGGCTCACTGCAGCCTCAACCTCCTGGACTCGGGCGATCCTTCTGCTTCAGCCTCCTGAGTAGCTGGGACTTACAGGTGCATGCCACCATGCCTGACTTTTTTGTTTGTTTAATTTTTGTAGAGACAAAGCCTTGCTGTGTTGCCCAGGCTGGTTTCGAACTCCTGGGCTCAAGCAGTTCTCCTACCTCGGCCTCCCAAAGTGCTAGTATTATAAGCATGAGCTACTGCACTTGGCCTAAAATAAATTTTTAAAAGACTAAGCATGCTATGAATAAAGTCACATTTTTAGCATTCTTAATTTAAATGTGAATTTTTTGAAACCTTTGGAAGTACACGAGGCATTGGCATTCAGTCATCTGTTATCTCAATAGATATGCTTTTTTTTTTTAAAGAAAAAAAAAAAGAGTGTTGCTGTCACCCAGGCTGGAGTGCAGTGGCATGATAACTCACTGCAGCTTCGAATTCCTGAGGGGGTGTCTTGCTATGTTGCCCATGCTGACCTCAAACTCCTGCCCTCAAATGATCTTCCACTTTGGCCTCCCAAAGTGCTGAGATTACAGGCGTGAGCCACCATGGCCAGCCCCTCAGTAGACATGCTCTTTTCTGAAGGAATAACTTTGAAAATTGTTGGATTATTACCCAAATGTTTGTTTCCTCCCGAAGAGAGGATTCAATCAACCTCACTTCGCACCTGCTGTTTCCTATGCCAGGAGGTCTCATGCTCCTTGCCACACAAGGTCTGGCTCAAGCACCACCTCTCCCAGGAAACTTGGCTGTCCTCCCTGCCCCCAGTGGGTTTAGGGGTTCCTCTCTTTTTTTCTTTGAGTCAGGGTCTCACTCTGTGCAGTGGCACAATCACAGTTCACTGCATCCTCCACCTCCTGGGCTCAGGTGATCCTCCTACCTCAGCCGTCCGAATAACTGGGACTTCAGGCACGTGCCATCATGCCTGGCTGATTTTTTGTTTTTCGTAGGAACGAGGTCTCATGATGTTGCCCAGACTGGTCTCAAACTCCTGGGCTCGAGCAGTTCTCCTGTCTCGGCCTCCCAAAATGCTGGGATTGCAGACGTGAGCCTCTGCACCTGGCCGGGGCTTCTCGCTTCTTTTTGCCTCGCGTCACCCCAGGAAAGATGAGTTGAAAGGAAGGGCCGTTATTCTGCTACTGTTTTATACAGCCCACGCCAGGAGTCTGAGGTTAGGAATGGGGGCTCCCTGGGAGGTCTCAACAAACACTCCCCCCAGCCCAAGGCTATGGGGATTAGGAGGGAATTGCTCCGAACCACCGTCCCTCCCTCCTGGGAACAGGATTTTCACTTGCCCGATGCTGCGTGACCTCAGGCTTCTGATGTGCTCTCCCTGGCCTGAGCTGGCTTGACTCGGGGAGCTCAGGAACTCAGGAAGTGGAGGCGGGTCCCACTAGTCTCTCTTTCCCCGGGTTGCACTGACTCTGGGCGGTGGCATGGTCCCTTGGGGCCTGCTGGGGTCCGCACTGGCAGGAAATGTGTGGGCTGATAGGCAGTGGACATTGTCCTAGCACCACACACTGCTGGCTTTGTAGTCTGAGATGAGCGACAGGACTTCGTATGTGCTTGGCAGGAGGAGGCCTTCAGGTCTGGGAAGTAGAAGCCCAGAGGTGCGAGAGACCAGCTAGAGTCGGAGGAGCAGCAAACGGCCCAGGTTGGCCCAGGTGGCCCCTCTTGAGATGTGTACGGAGCACCAGCTCTCGCACTTCTACCCTTACAGCCTCAGGTTGTCATTGCTTTCTGGCCCTCAGTGTTCTCATCTGTAAAACGGGGATCACTTTGTAGGGTTGTCTGAGGAATTAATGGGATAGCGGGCATGAGAGTTCTTAGCATAGTGGCTGTTACATAGCAGATGCTCGAGAAAGGTTAACTGTTAGTGATATTAGCACCAACACAGCGTCTGGGTGCCAGAGGCAGTGTTGAATGCACAGAGGACTAGGCAGCCTCTGTCCCTGAAGATCTCATAAACCCCTCAGGTGTGCAGAGTCAGTGTCAAGTTCAGATTCAGGCAGCTAATATCAGATGCATGACTTGCAACAACCATGCTTCATTGTGCATAGGAAAACGTGCCTGTGCAGCGGTGGGGAGACCAACCTTCAGGGAAATCTGCCCTGGGCCAAGCTCCGGTTCCTTGCCAAGTAGAGAAATGGTGTCTCCATCTCCCCAGAGATCACCGGCCACTTGAATTTGGGCTCAAACCTATAATTCTCTCATGTTTTTTCTGTATGCCTCTTCCCACCCAATAGTGAAGAGTTGGTGACTTACTTGAATATTAAGGAGAAATATATGGTGTTCCCAGCTGGTATTACTCCTACATGCAAAAGGTATCATGGAGCTGACTTGGTGGCACATGCTGGGGCAGAAGGGTCACTTGAGGCCAGGAGTTCAAAACCAGCCTGGGAAACATAATGAGATCCTGTCTCTACAGAAATTTTAAAACTTAACTGGGCATGGTGGTGGGTACCTGTATTCCCAGCTACTCAGGAGGCTGAGGCGGGAGGATGACTTGAGCCCGGGAGTGTGAAGCTGCAGTGAGCTGTGATGTCACCACTGTATTCCCGCCTGGGCAACAGAGTGAAACCCTGTCAAAAACAAAACAGTAAAAAAAAAAGACAAAGTGTTTGTAGCTTCTGAGCCCTCCAGTGTGCCAGGACAGAAACAGTCTATTGGTCAAAGTACCTCAGGTGTTAGATTCTGAGATGCAGCAGGGACAGGTTGGGGACAGGACCGGCAAAATCCAAGATGCCCTTTGAAAGAGATCAGGACCCTTAAGCCCCACAGGCTGGTGACCTTTTCTTTCAGTAGAGTGGGACAGGATAATACTCAAAAGTCATCTTGAGACTGAAGGTGGGATTTTTCCCAGCTTCCTCGAGGGGGATTGGAACAGATTAAGTGAAGGAAGCAAGGCAGGAAGCAGTTTTGAAATAACTCATTTGACCACCAGCTTGAGGCCTAGCACAGGGAGGTGGGGGTCGGTTCTCACGTCCCCAAGCCCGTGTGTACTGCCACTTTTGTGTTCCAGGGAGCGTTGCATTGACAATCGAGACAAGGAGCGTGAGGAATGGCTCACATCCTCACCAGCTTATAATATTGTTCCAAGCCGCAGCTGGAATGTGAGTCTTCTCCTTCAACACGGTCCCAACTCCCCACCTGTCCCATGGCTATCCTTCCAGCATGGTGGAAGGGATGCTGACGGAACTGCAGGACCTGCTTAAACCCATTCACTATTGCTTAAGTTGCAGATGACAGAGCCAAAGTCACCTGGGCACGCATAGTGGAAAGGACTTTAACACCCTAATTGTAGACCACCGGCCTGGCAGATTGGCCGCATTGGCATCATCTGGGACTAATTAGAAAGGCCATCGAAGCTTGGCCCGCCTCAATCTGGGGAGGCAGGTTTGCGTATTGCCTCCTGTCTCCTTGCCAGTTGACTCTCTTTGACCAGCGCCATAGAACAGGAAGTCCCCAACTTGTGAATGAGTTTGGTTCTGAGAGCATGTTTGTAAGTCCATTTGTTGTAAATCCAACAAAGTTAGCCTCGGTACCCAACTAACACACAGTACTGTATGTTTAACAAGCTCTCCTGACACCTGGTGGAGAGAAATGATACACAAAAAAGCAGGTGTGCATCGTTAAAGTTAGTAACTTGAATGTTTGTATGTAGGGGACCAGTGTATTGGCTTCTGTGCATGTCTGGACATGGGCTGTGGATCCAGCAAGACTGAATTTGAGTTCTGCTCCTGCCTCTTACCAGGTAAATTCCTTAACCTAAGCCTCTTTAACTCATTTGTCCAATGAGGATAAAATTCTGAATGATCCAGGGTAATGGTGAAAGTTGCTTGGAAGGTGTTCATTCAACACTGCTACATGCTAGTTACATGTAGAAAACAAGGTCACGGACTGGGCTCGGTGGCTCAGCCTGTCATCCCAGAACTTTGGGAGGCTGAGGCAAGTGGATTGCCTGAGCCTGTAGGTTCGAGACCAGCCCAGGCAACTTGGCGAGACCCACCCCTCCGTCTCTACAATAAAATAAAATAAAAATTAGCCAGGAGTGGTAGCACATGCCTGTTGTTCTAACTACTTGGAAGGCTGAGGTGCAAGGATTGTCAGAGCCCAAAAGATCGACATGAGGTTGGCTGTGAGTGTGACACTGTACTCCAACCTGGGCAACAGAGTGAGACTCTAACTCAGAAAAGAAAAGGTCACAGAGAAAGTTCTGCTTCTGTGAAGCTTGTTCTAGGAGGCCAAGACCAACAAGCAAAACCTCAGAAAACTGTCGCCTGGAGGTCAGTTGCAGTGGGTGCTGTGCTGTGCCACCCTCCCACCTTTGCTGAAGGGCTCATCCCAGGTGCTGTCCAGAGTACTCTTGGAGGGCGACCTGGGGACAATCCCGGCTGCCCGTGTGGCTGGAGGTGACCCAGGGACACCCTGTGCAAAGACTGATCAGTGCAGGAGTTCAAGGGCCAGTGCCTGGCCCACATCGGGGCCACGGAAGGGATATTCTCACAGTGGGTCTGTTGCTGGGCCATGCATGTCACAGCTCAGCAACTTGCTGGCTGCTTGAGGCCTGGCCTATGGAGGGAGAGTACTTCTATGAGGAGAGGACTCAGAGCTGAAAACCAAAGAGTGGGCTCCTTGGGTGGGGCTCACAGTCCAGGCAAAGAGATCAGAGAATGGAGCAAGCACAGCCCTTTGAGGAACGAGGAAAAACCAGTGGGAGGAGGAAGGAGGAGGTATGAGCAGCAGGGCCCACCCTGAGCCGACTTGGTCAGCCAGAGGGAGAGGTTTGGGTTTTCTTCAAGTGTTAGGGAGTTGGTTGGATCCACTGTTTATTTGTTCAGGTGCAAGGGGTACATGCAAGGTCTGTAACATGGGCCTGATGTGTGATGGTGAGGTTTGGACTCCGTTGAACCCAAATAGTGAACATGACACCCCACGGGTAATTTTCCAATCCTTGCCCCCCTCCGTCAGGATCTGACTTTATTTATTTGAGTCGGGATCTAAGTCTCACCCAGGCTGGAGTTCAGTGGCACGATCACAACTCACGACAGCCTCGACTACCGGGGCTCAGGTGATCCTTCTGCCTCAGCTTCCCGAGTACCTGGTGTGACAGGCACATGCCATCTTGCCCAGCTTTTTTTGGGGGGGGTAGAGACACGGTCTCCCTATGTTGCCCAGGCTGGCCTCGAACTCCTGGGCTCAAGAAATCCTCCTCCTGCCTCAGCCTTCCAAAGTGCTGGGATTACAGGTGTGAGCCACAATGCCCAGCCTGGATCTGATGTGAAAGGCTCAGCCTGGCTGCCCAGTGGAGAGTGGATGGCTGGGGTGAGGTGGAACCGGGGAGGTCAGTGAGGCGGGAGAGCAGGAGCCTGGACAAGAGAGACTGGGAACAGGGTAGAGGAGAGAGGAAACACATCAAGGGAGATCCCTGGCCTTGGCGATGGATGTGATGCAGGAGCAGGTGATGGCTCACTGGGGCTCCCTGTCAGTGAGTGATGCAGGAGCAGGTGGAATGAAGGACTCGGGGTGCCTGGCCTGGGCCACCGGGCGGGTGGTGGGACAGCAGGGGGAGGGGGCATCCCTGGGGGTGCCACCAGTGGCAAGAGAGCTGCAGACATGTGAGTCCTCCCTTCACCTGGTTTGCATGCCCTGGTGCCACGCCCAATGTTTTCACAGGCTGCAGGGGAGCATGACCACCGCCGGGAGGATCTGGCTTCTGGAGACTTCCTCGCCGGCGGGTGGGCAGGTCAAGGCCTTGCTAGAGCGCAAGGAGGTCACGCTGCCCTGGGACAGGCGTTGGGGATGTGGGAGCAGGGGCTTCCTCCAGAACTGCTGTGAACCATGACGCATCCAGGGCCTCTTGGGACCCCCGACTTGGGCCTGGGGGTGGAGGAATGAAGGAATGTTCCAGCAGGGACAAACTGCGAAGCAGGGCTGACTATGAGCCGGGGCCTCTGTTCTACCTGACCTGGATTCTCCTTTTCCTTGGATTTGACTTGTGTTTGTTTGCTGGGTATGTGCTTTGCATTGTTCCCAAGGGAAACATGACCACAGTGGCCCAGGCTGGTGGTGTGGCCAGCACTGCACGCCTGGTCAGGCCGGAGGACTCCGGGCCACAACCTGCTGCTGTCTCTCCCAAGACCCCAAGACTCAGGGGCGACCTTCCCACAGCACCAGGCAGGGGGTGCACACCCTGGCCTCGGTCCCGCCTCTTGTTGTTTTCCCTGAGCCTGCCTCACTGCTCAGGATACTCGGGACAGGAAAAGGGACTGGCAACGGCTCACTGGGACTCCCTGTCAGTGAGTGACCCTAACTTGGCCCCCACTGAAGAAAGCCTTCTGGGTGTCTCCCTTGCAGCTGGTGGACAGAGGCTGAAGTGGAGGAATGTTTATGTCCCCAATGCCCACCAGAGCCCCCATGAGGCTCGGTCCTGCTGTCTCCAATCTGAGACAAACATTAGGGTCAAACGCATGAAGGTGGCAACTTGTGTGTCCCCAGGGGGAGGAAAGCCAAGTACAAATAAAAATCCTTTGTCAGGCTGGGCTTGGTGGCTCAGCCTGTGATCCCAGCACATTGGGAGGCCAAGGTGAGTGGATTGCCTGAGCCCACGGGTTCGAGACCAGCCCAGGCAACTTGGCGAGCCCTCATCGCTACAATAAATCAAAAATTAGCCAGACGTAGTAGTACGTGCCTGTAGTTCCAGCTACTTGGAAGGCTGAGGCAGAAGGATCGTGGAGCCCAGCAGGCTGATGCTGAGGTGGCCGTGAGTGTGCCACTGCACGCTAGCCTGGGTGACAGAGACTCCAACTAAAAAGAAAAAAAAAGAAAAGAAAATCCCTAATCATGTTACTTTTTTTTGTTTTGAAAGCAGGATTTATTGAGAGGACAGAAAACTCCTACAGTGGTAGGAGACCCGAGGGGGTTGCCCAGATTTGCTTCTTAAAAACTTTAGAATTAGAAAGGATTACAGAGTCACCAGAGGTTGCACACGCAGTACACGTCCCACCAACCCTTCAACCAGCTTTCTCCGATGGGCACATCTTATAGGATGATCCTCCAGTGTCACAACCAGGAAACTGACATTGGTTCAATACTATTAGTCTGACTGTAGACCTTGTTCAATTTCCACTCATGACAAGTTCAGGTAACCCACACAAGATATACAACGTGTCTACACCAAAGAGGCATTCCATATGCCACCCCTCTGTGGTCACTTGTCCCCTGGCAACTGCTCATCTGGTCTCCAACCTTACAGTTAAAATGGAGTCACACACTACAGATCTGCAATGCCCTGAGAGCCACACATGTTGCATGTGTCAGTCATTTCTTTTTTTGCTGAGTAAAATTCCGTGTATGGATGGACCAGCACTGGTTTAACTGTCTACCCACTGAAGCACATTTGGGCTGCTTCCAGATTTTGGCTCTTCTGGATAAAGCTGCTATGAATATTTATGTATAGTTTTTTTTTTTAATAGTGGTAATGTATGAGGTCCAACTATTAGGTTCGCAAACCATCCTAGAAAAAGTGCCATATACTTCATTGCTGAATATCACTATAGTCACCTTTGAAGTACTCCCCTCAGGAAGCTATGCACCAATGCCAGCATCTAGTCCACCTGTCAAAGCAATTTTGGAACTCTTTCTGGAATGGCCATCAGAGCTGTCATCATTATTTATTGCAGTCTGACAATTAAGTTCGCTCACTTGCCACCGTGTGCTTACATTGGCAGCACTGTACAAATAACTATATTGGAACACCCTCCCTACTCTTCTGATTTGGTGCCCAATGACTTTTTTTGTTTACCTGAAGACAAAGGAAATACTGAAAGGAAGACATTTGATAACATTCAAGACATCAAGGGTATTACGATGATGGCGCTGATGACCATTCCAGAAAAAGAGTTCCAAAATTGCTTTGAGACGTGGACTAGGTGCTGGCATCAGTGCATAGCTGCCCAAGGGGAGTACTTTGAAGGTGACTGTGGTGATATTCAGCAATGAGGTGTGTAGCACTTTTTCTAGAATGAGTTCACAAACTTGTTGGATCCCATAGACATAAGATTGACCACTGCAACCATTTCTAAGTGTACATTTCAGTATATGTACAGGTTTGTGTGAATGTAAGTCTTCATTTCTCTGGGATACATGCCCAAGAGCTAACTGTTGGCTCATATGGACAGTGCATGTTCAGTCTTCTCACAAACAGCCGCTCAACTATCTTCCAGAGTGATCGTACTGTTTACATTCCCACTGGTAGGACATGTCAAACTCAGTTTCCCCACAGTGTTGCTAGCACCTGACATTGTTATTGTTTTTTTATTTTTAAATTTCATATATATATATATATATATATAGTTTAGTTTAGTTTAGTTTATTATTATTGATTTTTTTTGGTAGAGATGAGATCTTGCTAAGTTGCCCAGGCTGGTTTCGAACTCTTGGGCTAAATGATCCTCCTGTCTTGGCCTCCTGTAGTGCTGGGATTACAGGCGTGCACCACCACGCCTGGCTAGTGTTACCATTTTTAATTTTAGCTGCTCTAGTAGGTATATCGTGGTGTCTCCTTGCCATTTTGATTTGCATTTTCCCGATGGCTGTGGTGTTGAACATATATTTCAGGAACTTGTCTGCCATTCACATCTCTTTGATGAAATGTCTGAGTATATCTTTTGCCCACTTTTTAATTTAATTAGAAGCACAACTTGTGTTTGTGTTTTTACTGTTGAGTTGTGTTTTTATTTTACACATGATATTGATAAGGATCACTGAGTTTTGAGAAGTCTTTCTGTATTCTAAATATAAATCTTTTGTCTGTTACATGTTTTTCACATATTTTTTCCCCAGTCTATAGTTTGTCTTTTCATCTTCTTACAGGTCTTTCACACAGCAGAAGTTTTTAATTTTGATGAAGCACAACTTCTCTTTTCCCCCCATGTATTTTGCTTTTTGTATCATGTCTAAGACCTCTACTCTCACCTAGCCCTAGGGCTCAAAGATTTTCTGAGTTCCTCCCCCCTCCCCTAAAGTTTTATAGTTTTATGTCTTACAAATAAGTCTGTGATTCTTTTGGGGTCACTTTTTAATATGTGGCATGAGGTTTAGGCCAAGGATTATTTTTTGGCCAATCTCTAGTTCCATTTGTTGAAAGCTCCCCTTCCTCCATTGAATTGCTTTTGTACCTTGGTCCAAAATTAACTAAACAGAGTATTGTTTGTAAGGCAAGTCAGCTAGCAGCAAATTCTCTCAGCTTTTGTTCATCTCTGAGTATCTTTATTTTGCTTTCAGTGTCAAAGTATAGTTTTGCTGGGTATAAAAGTCTCACATGCTTGTGTGGGCCTATTTCTGGATTCCTTATTCTTTCCTATTGCTCTGTGTCTGTCTCCACCAATACACTGACTTGATTGCTATAGCTATATACTAAGCTTTACTATGGGGTAGAGTGGTTTTTCCCACTTTGTTCTTTGTCAACATTGTTTAGCTAATCTGGTTCCTTTGTCTTTCTATATAGATTTTTAGATTAAGCTGGTCTGTATCTGTAAAATACCTTGCTGGGATTTTGATAGAAATTGCATTTATGATTTTGGATGCTATTATGAATGGAATTATTTTCATAATTCATTCTCTGATTGTTTATTGCTAATACAGAGAATATTATTATTATTATTATTATATCGGTAGTTCTACATTGATCTTGTCTCCTGTGACATTGCTGAACTCCCTAATTAGTTCTAGTAGTTGTTTTGGGAATTCCTTAGGATTTTCTTCCAACAGGATCATGTCATATACATATCGCTGTACTTCTTGTTTTCTAATCTGGACATCTTTTATTTATTTTTCTTACCTGATTGCACTGGCTAGCACCTCTAGCACAATGGTTGACAGAAGTAGTGGGAGTGATATCTGTGCCTCGTTCCTAATCTTAGAAGCATTCTGTTTTCACCCTGCAATATGAACAGAGAATACCATCTACCAATCCAGGAGCCTGAGAAAGGGGAGGCTGGGTCAGGGCAGTCCAGGAAGGCTCCCCTAGGAGATGAGCCAGGAGGATGACAGGTTCACTGAGGGCAGGGAGTCTGTGAGTTTGCCTTACATGCCAGTTCTGGAACTGACCGCTGAAGGGGAACTCAGGGCTCTTGATGCAAGTTCAGGCTTTGCTGTGTGTACTCGGACAAGGTAGATCTCTCCCCACATCTTACCTACAAGAATAACAGCCCCATGGCCTCCAAAGAAGGCCACATCTCGTTTCCCATCATTCCAGGCTGGGGGGCATTAGAGAGGGAGAGGCAAACTGAGATGTTTCCTACTGTTCGAGGGAAGAAAGTCAGGACCAAGCTTGAGAAACGCTCGCCCCAGGGTGCCCAATGTAGCTGCTACCCACAGGAATCCTGTGGGCCTTCTTCCTGTGTTAAGAGACTGACCTTCACTTGTCCTTCCTCCATTAACCCGTTTGTCTGGTGCATTTATGCAGTACAGATAGTGTGCAAGGCCCATCTTGAGGCATGGTGTGGGATGTGATAGATAACAGGGTGCCTACTCTCCAGACATCTATAATTTAGAGAGGGGGTGAGTCTCAAAGGCACTTCAGGGAAGAAGGTGAGCTTGGGGCAGGAGAGGCATAAACCAAGTGCTGAGGCCGCTCTGAGGAAGGAGATAGTGTGAGGGAGTTGGTTAAGGCAGGTGGAAATCAAATAACATGGGTAACAGTGAAGCCAAGCCCCCAAAGATGGACAGGATTTTGGCAGATGACTGGCTGGAGCTCCCAAGATCCCACAGTGAAGTGATCCTCAGACTCTCTTGGGGACGTGGCTCACCTGAGATCTTGTTAAATTTGGATTCTGATTCAGTGGGTCTGGGTGGGCTTTGAGAGCCTGCATTTCTGACAAGCTCCCGAGGGCACCTGATGCTCAGGTCCGAGGGCCACCCGCTGGGTAGCGGGCTGCGGAGCACGTCCAGTGCGACTTGGCTGGAGACTAGGGGGAGAGGAGAGAAGAACTACGTGAGTAGACAAGGCCAGATTCCAGGCTGACAAGACTGAACTGTATTTGGCAGCCACATGCAGCCCCTGAAGGTATTTGGGTCATGGAGTGAGCCAAGTCCGACTTTAGGAAGATTAGCCGGGGAGTTACTCAAAGGAGAGACTGGAACAAGAGCAACCAGAGGCAGAGTGCTTTGTCGTCCACACACTCCTCCGTTCATCCACTCATCCACCCATCCATCCATCCTCCCCCTCAACCCACCCATCCATCTACCCACTCATCCACATACCTGTCCATCTGCCCACTCACCTGTTCACCCACCTATCCACCTGCCTGCCATTCCACCAACCTGCCTACCTACTCCTCCACCCACCCATCCATCCATCCACCCACCCC
>NW_007252100.1:441662-462755 GCF_000164805.1 Carlito syrichta
TCAACCCACCCATTTATCCACCCATCCCCCCCGCCCTATCCCCCCACCCACCCACCCATCCATCCATCCACCCCCATTAGCCCACCCATCTACCTGCCATCCATCCATCCACCCACCCTTCTACCCATCCATTCTCCCATTCATCTATGCATCTATCCATCCATCTGCCAGCCACTAATATTTGTTAGATTCATATTATGTTCTAGACCCTGGAGTGGGATGAAGACACCCAATCTTCCCCTGCCCCCATTGGGATTCCGGAACCCAGTGAGCTGATGGACCCATATGATATGCGCAGGGTTGGACGGGAGAACAGACGCCTTGCACAAGGAGCAAGGGCACCCCCACACCTGGGTGGGGGAGGCATCCTGCAGGAGGGCCGTTAGACTCTTCCAGGAGCGTGGGAGTCCCTGGGGTGAAGAAGGGCCCGATCAGAGGGCAGCCTTGAGCGGACACTGATGACGAGAAGTAGCACGGTGCATGCAGTGGCTGTTGGGAATTTAGGGCTGGAGGTGGAGGAGGCCAAATGCCAGGGGCGCGGTCAGGGTCCCTGGTCACTAACAGAACTGGCGCCGGTTGCTTCTGTGTACTGGGGCTCACGGAGCTGACTGAAGATTGGAGGACACTGTAGGCAGGAGCCCAGGCTCTTGTCTTGTCCCCATCACTGAGACTTGTGCCTAAGCGGAAGGGTGAGGTCCACTGAGACACAGTTCCCATCAGAGGCAGCACCGGGACTGGAGCCTGTGGGCGCCTGCACACACCGGCTCCGTGTGGGGGGCTACATGCAGCGATGTGTGGCCTCCTTGTAAAGTGAGGGAGCGGGGTCCCCACCCTAAAGAAGAGGAGACAGACTGGAGAGAGTCGGTCGCCTGCCTGGGCTCACCCAGCCACCAGTGCTGGAGCCACCACTGAAGTGAGACCGGACTGTGATCTGGAAGGAGACTGGGCGTCCAGGACGCCCTGGGCTGGGAACTGACTGGGGGTAGGGGGATAAGAAGAGGAGACCTGGGAGAGTGACCTGGAAGGGATGGTGCCCAGGGCCACTTAGAGGGAGCAGCGCTTCAGGCCAGGGGAGGTGTGATCGCCAGGGACCTGACGCAGACATGATGGGGGACGTCTCGGCTGACGGGCAGCCCCTCCCCAAGGAGAAGGAGAGCGGAGCCGGGTAGGAGGGACGAGCCAGTCTGAGGCTGGTGAGGGAGCCGGTGGGAGGAGATGCAGGCTGGGAGCAGAGGATGCTCGATGCGCCCTGGAGAAGTCAGGGTGCTGGGTGGGGGCTTAGGGCCACAGGCATCTGTGGAGGACCGGGGTCACATCCCATCATGGCTCGGAGGGGGCAGCCTTTTGTCACGTGCCCGGTGGGGACATTGCTGGGTGTAGAAGCCCAGGAAGGCGGGGAGGGCAGGGGACTAGGGGAACTAAAAGGCCAGCAGGAGGGGGTAGTCTGCTGGCCTTTGTATGCGATGGCCCAGCCCCTGCACACACCCCTCCTACACACGCACACCCTGTCTCTCTGTGTCTTTGTCTCTCTCTCTTTCTCCCTATCTCTCTCACTCCCGCTCTTCAGCCCCAGTGACCGCCCTCTGGGTCTGCGTCAGGGGCTTTCGTGAAGGAAGAGGTTGCGGGAGCATCAAGACCCGTGTGGGGTGGCAGACGATCTAGCAGAATTCTACAGAAGCAGAACCTGGCTGCCAGGGATGAAGCCGGGGCCAGCAGCCCCCGTAAGAATCTCTGGAGAGGCTGTGGGCTGCTGGTTTCCCCAATGTCCTGACTCTCCAAGGTGGGACTGGCCACAGAGCCCGACCCAGCCCCACTCTGACCAGTGAGGTCTGTCTTCTCTAACCAAGTGCTACAGATTGGAGGCTTGCAGAGTAGAGTGTTGTCCCACAGTCCTGGAGCTGGAAGTCCAAGGTCAAGGTGCTGGCAGGCCAGGCCCTGGTGAGGCCTCTCTCCTTGGCTTGCTGACGGCCGCCCACTTGCAGTGGCCCCGCCTGGCCATTTTGGACTTGTTTAAGTAGGGAGGCCTGGAGAGGGAGACTTCTGGTGCCGCCTTCTCTTTCCTTTTTTTTTTTTTGAGTTGGAGTCTCACTCTGTCGCCCAGACTGGAGTGCAGTGGCCGCTCCCGGCCACCGCAGCCTCGCCTGCTGGGCTCTGGCGATCCTTCCACCTCAGCCTTCCGAGTAGCCGGAATTACAGGCATGTGCTCCCACGCCTGGCTGATTTTTTGATTTATTGTAGAGATGAGGTCTCGCTGTCCAGGCGGGTCTCGAACCCACAGGCTCAGGCAATCCACTCACCTCAGCCTCCCAAAGGCGTGGGATTATATAGGCTGAGCCACGAGCCCGGCTCTGCCTTCTCTTTCTATGAGGACACCAGTCCTATCAGGTTACAACCTCGTATCATCTTGATCACCTTCTTAAAGGCAATACACTCACACTGGGGGTTAGGGCTTCAGCATGGACTTTGGGAGAACACCATTCTATAAGGAGGCATCGAGCTCAACTCCTTTATTTTACAGAGGACACCAAGGCTCAGAGAGTTTGCCTCAGTGGTTTGCTCCAGGTTGGACAGCTGGTGAGTGGCCCAGCCAGAACTGGAAGTTCAATGCCCTCTAGCTGGTATGGAAGGAGAGACTTCCCCTGTCAAGAGCAGCTCTCTGTTTACAGGCATTACGGTCAGCCCACGCCAACCGAGGGCTTTAGCTGAGACCTCCAGAAGCCGAGGTCTCACTTTCAAAGTGAAAAAGTGAGTCAGCGGCATGTGTGGTCGATGGCAGCTGGGGCTTCTTTGTGACAGAGAGTTTGGAGAAGTTTGGGAATGGACTTCATGACTGCGGAAAGATCCCTCTACGCATAGCTTTCTGCAGCAGCAACAAGGAAATGACTGAACCGAAACCTGAAGCCAGGAGTCTTGCCAGGAGGAAACAGGGAGTGAAAAAAAATCTCCCCCGTGGGTATCTCTGGACCCACAGCCGGCCTTGGGGGTGAGGGCTGGAGTGCGCGGGTGGAGGGCTGTTTGCCTTGGTTGGGCAATGCAGATAAGTCATCCTTCCTGTTTGTGTCTGCAGCCCAGGCCAAGGCTTGGGTGGGCAAGGTCAGAGCGGGTGGCCATCAGGCCTGGCCTGGGAGGAAGGTGGTGCTCAAGGCCTGGGAGAGGAGGGAGGGAGAGCCCAACCCAGGCTCACTTGAACTCTTCCTCCTCACAACACATCCTTCACACTTCTGTACTGGCCCAGGCCAAAACACCTTTTTTTTTGTTGGCGTCTTACTCTGCCACCTGGGCTGGAGTACATGGCACACTCACAGCCATCCCAGCCTCGACCTGCTGGGCTCCAGCGATCCTTCCGCCTCAGCCTTCCAAGTAGCTGGAACTATACAGATGAGTGCTACCACGCCTGGCTAATTTTTGATGTAGAGACGAGGTCTTGCCAAGTTGCCCGGGTTGGTCTCGAACCCACGGGCTCAGGCAATCTACTTTCCTTGACCTCCCAAAGTGCTGGGAATACAGGCTGAGCCACCGAGCCCAACCTACCTTTTTTTTTTTAAAGAAAATTATGTTTTTTTATTAAAAATATTTTTATTGGTCAGGCATGGTGACTCACACCTATAATCCCAGAGCTTTGGGAGGCTGAGACAGGAGGCTCACTTGAGGCCAAGACTTCAAGACCAACCAGCCTGGGTAACATAGTGAAGACCCTCACCTCTAAAAAAAAAAAAAAAGTTTTTATCAAAAAACAAATTTCAGCCAGGTGCAGTGGCTCACACCTGTAATCCCAGCACTTTGGAGGCTGAGATAAGAGGATTTTTTTGAGTCCAGAAGTTTGAGACCAACCTGGGCGACATAGCAAAACCTCGTCTCTACCAAAAAATTTTTAAAAATTGGCTGAGTGTTGTGGCAATCACCAGTAGTTCCAGCTACTCAGGAGGTTGTAGGGGAAGGAATGCCTGGACCCAGGAATTCAAGGCTGCAGTGAGCTGTGATCACGCCACTGCACTCCAGCCTCGACGACAGAGTGAGAGGGTGAGATTCCGACTCAAACCCCCTTCCCCCCCTAAAAAACCAAATTTGAGCAAGCCTTTTCAGAGCCCCAAATGCCATTTTTAGGAAAATAAGAACCTCTGGGTTCCGCCTTGTGGGTGTGGTGGCAGCTATTGTCATTCTGAGCACGGCCACTCCCAGCTGGAAATGAGAACATAGTCTTTGAAGAATGAACTTGTGTTCTCATGGTGACCTCCTTGTGACCTTTCTTTAGTATTTTCTAGGTGAATATAATTAGGTCATTGCCCCCCTTCTGGAACCAGGACAGAAAGGGACAGAGGGTGTCACCAGCGTTGGCTGCCATGCTTGTCCCTCCCACCCAAGTCCCCTCCACCGCAGCTCAAGTGAACAGCGCCTGCTATGGTGATTTATTGTAGAGATGAGGTCTTGCCAAGTTGCCCGGGCTGGTCTCGAACCTGTGGGCTCAGGCAATCTACTCGAGAATCCCAGAGACTCCTCAAAGGACACAGAGTGGTTCTCTGTGGCCCTGCTTCTCGGGTTGAGAGAGATCACATTTTCTGGTGCCCACGCTCGGCCTGGATCACATCTGGCGAGGAGGGTGTGGCACATCCCGGGACCAGGGCCCAGGCTCGGTTCATTGCTGGTTTCAGGCCCTTGGTCCTGCTGTCCCCAGAGGCAGCTCCCAGGTGGAGACCCGGAGTGGGGAATGTGGTCGGGGTGCGCAGGCCTCATTCTGGGGTGCTCGGGCGACCCAGAAAAGAGAGCATTTCAGAGCGAATGGCCGTGTAGAAGGCGGCCATCTCCCTCCTGATGGGCAGATGCCATTCCCGTCCTCAGGGTCACCTTGTGGACCTGAGTTCTCATGGGTGCTCCCAGGGTTGGTGGGCTCTGGGAGCCCCTGGGGCTCCACCTCCCATTCAGGTGCTGGATGTGGGTCGTGGCCCATGAGAGTGGAGAACGGGACCTCTTGTCATTGGCCTTTGAGTGGCCTTGGCCATCCAGACCCAGACAGGAAAGGATTTTTGTTTGTTTGCCTTTTGAGACAGAGGCTGGCTCCGTCACCCTGGTTTGGGTGCAGTAGTGTCATCGTAGCTCACTACAGCCTCGACCTTCTGGGCTCAAGCGATCCTCCTGCCTCAGCCACCTGAATAGCTGGGACTACAGGTGTGCACCACCACGCCTTGCTAATTTTTATATTTTTTGTAGAGACAGGGTTCTCACTATGTTGCCTAGGCTAGTCTCAAACTCCTGGCCTCAAGCAGTCCTCTGCCTCAGCCTCCCAAAGTGCTGGGATTACAGGCATGAGTCGCTGAACCCAGCTGTGGGACAGGATATTTGGATGTTGTGCTCCGGACCCAACTGTTTGACCAGGGTCCTGTCCACACTACCTAAAGTAACTCACTGTGGGCTTTAGCCCATGCCATAGCTCTGGGGACATGCTCTGCCCACCTGACCATGCATTAGGTCTAGACGGAGGCTGGGAGAACTGGAGCGGGGTGACTCGTTTGTGCCCTGTCTCTGTCACCTGCTGTCTCTGTGACTTCAGTAGAGGAACTCCACCCTCTAACCTTCAGCTTCTTTAGCCTTCAGTGGAGATAATGATGGAACCCACTTCACAGCTTTGTCACGAGGAGGAATGAAGGAAACCCTGCCACAACCCTCACATGGCACCTGGCACACAGACTGTCCATCCCTGTCTTTCCTGTTTCTTTTTATTTATTTATTTATTTATTTATTTATTTTTGAGTCGAAGTCTCACTCTTGTCGCCCAGTCTGGAGCACATGCTTTCGGCCACCACAGCCTCGACCTGCTGGGCTCAGGCAATCCTTCCACCTCAGCCTTCCAAGTAGCCAGAACTACAGACGCACGCCACCACGCCCAGCTAGTTTTTTTGTGTGACTGCAAAGACAAGGTCTCACCAAGTTGCCCAGGCTGGTCTCGAACCCCCCGGCTTCAGGCAATCCTCTTGCCTTGTCCTCCCAAAGTGCTGGGATGACAGGCTGAGGCACTGCGCCCGGGCTATTTTTATTTTTAAACATTCTTTGGTAGAGATGAGGTCTCGCTATGTTGCCCAGACTGGTCTCAAACTCCCGGGCTCCCAAAGCGCTGGGATTACAGGCGTGAGTCACCATGCCCGGCCAGGTTCAAACCCTACTGAGTGTCTGTCTTGAGCATGGCCCACCCAAAGGGTGGCAGAATCCCAGGGGCCTGTTGTTTTGCGCCCTGAGGAGAGCAGTGTGCCTCTGTGAACGGGGCCATTTGGATGTGAGGGGCCCAAGGGCCTTGCGAGATGGAGTTGCGAGGGCTTGGCTCTGGCGCCATCTTGTCTTGGGGTTTCATTTGCTCTAAGCGAAAAGCCTGGCTTGAATAAGAGGGGCCATGCCTGCCCCACTTGCAGGGGAGGCTGCGTGGCATGAGGGAGACCCCTGGCTCCCGGTGGGCCCTCCTAAGCTGCGTGGTCCCTGGGTCTCCACTGCCCTCGCTTCTCACGGGCCTTGGCCGGCAGCCCGCTCGGTCCCTTTCCCCGAGATGCTTGAGATCCAGGAGAAGCCAGCCAGGGGACCGGAGGGACCACGGGCACCGCTCTCTGGCCTCCATGGGCCTTGGTGTGGGGGTAGGGACCTCGCACTTACAAGACCAGGAGCCATGATGCCGCTTCTGGCCTGGCCTGTCGGTTGCCATGTGGAGGGGGCCTGGCCACCCCATCCCAGGCCTCCTCCCCTCCGGGGAACTGAGGTTCCTGGAGGAGCGACAGATCCCTGGGGACAGAGAATCCCCCAGAAGAAGCCTCCCAGGCCTGTCACTGCAGAGGCTGGACCTCCCTGCCAGGTCGCAGCGGGCTGCCTGTCTCCCTGGGGCTTGCCCGCCTGCCAGAGTGCTGTCCTCTCCCAGCAGGGGACCTCAGAATGGAATGTTCTGGGACCAGCAGGTGTGTAGCAGGTGCTGCAAATGCTTGCTCAGTGATGTCAGGGTCGGGCTGGCCCTGGGCCAGACGCCGAGAGGTGAGCTCTGAGTTTCACCCCAGCTTCCCCGCTTCTCTTCATTCCCTCTGCCCCACCCGTCCTGGTCCTCTTCCTTCTCCTCTCCTCCATCTTAAACTTTTTCCTTAGGAAAAGGAGTGCATCCAGACTGTAGACTGCTCTGCAGTCTCCTTCCTCTCTGCCTCTGAGTGGTGTTTTTTTGTTTTTCGCTTTTTGAGTTGGAGTCTCACTCTGTCACCCAGGCTGGAGTGCAATAGCATGCTCACGTCCACCCCACCAGCAATCCTTCCACCTCAGCCTTCCAAGTAGCCGGAATTACAAACGTGCTACCACACCCGGCTAATTTTTTGATTTTATTGTACAGATGAGGTCTCGCCGGGTCTCGAACCCGCGGGCTCAGGCAGTCCACTCACCTCAGCCTCCCAAAGGCACGGGATTACAGGCTGAGCCACCAAGCCTGGCTTCTCTCTGTGGTTTTAACAAGTTTGAGATGGCCTTAGTCTTGGGCTTCTGAAACTGGGATCACGCATCCCCGGGGTTATCCGGTGACATGCCGGGGTACACAAAGCCACAGGATAACATGATGTACCTTTTGGGGACATTACTTTTATTAGATGATAAGAAAACCATTATTATGATTGAGTTGGGGTCTCACTCTGTTGCCCAGGCTGCAGCGGCACGATCACAGCTTACTGCAGCCTCGACTTCCTGGACTTAGGCCATCCACCTACCTCCACCTCCCAAGGAGCTGGGACTACAGGTGGGTAGACCTACCTCCACCATGTCCTGAAGTTTTCTGACTTCTCTGTAGTCACGAGCTCTTGCTGTGTTGCCTAAGCTGGTCTCGAACTCCTGGCCTCAAGCAGTCGTCCCACCTTGACTCCCAAAGTGCTGGGATTACAGGTGTGAGCCACCACGCCCAGTTGCTTCTCTCTCAACAGACAGTTAAATCGGCTTCCTCAAGGCTCAGAGGACCCCAGTCCCAACTTGACCACTCCAGCTGTGACTGGAAGATGCATCTGTGGTCACATGACAACCCCAGGGCTACTCAGTCTTGACTGACAGGTGACGGGTAGGTAGTGACTGCTGGTATTCAAAATGTGCTTTTCTGAACATTTACCCCATATTTTTGAAATTAAGGTGAGCGTTTCTCTCAGTGTTGACTTGTTACCCATCTGAACCCAACACAGAGCAAAGCATATTCACGAGAACGTTCCGCATTTCCGAACTTAAAGGCTTCAAAGTTATCAGAAGTGCAGGCAAGACTGAACCAGGTGTAAAACTCAGAAATCACAGGAAAAAAAGTTAAGGAAACATTAGAGGGAAGTGCAGGTTACAAGGACAAAATAGATCTCTACTGGGACCACGGAGAGGGACTGAGAGCATTCTAGAAGAAGAAGAATGCTTGGGAACTGGGGAAAGGGGTGCCTCGAATGGGTCAAGCAGCAGAGCTGGATGGGAAGAGAGTAAAAGCTGTGGCTGATGTGGTCTGAACATGTTGTGACGGGGAGCCCTGTGCGGCCCCGGGCGAGGCCTCATTCTGCACCCTCATTGGCTGCAAACCGCCTCTCCTATTTAAGAGGACTCGCCTCTCTTGCTGCTCGTGGGCCGCTCCTGGAAGCGGGACAACCACGGGACCGTGGCGATATGGAGTGACTGTCACGCCAACCTTTTCAGTCCCCCTTCTCCCCTGTAGGTCCCCTGGTGTCCTGGCGTGCCTTCATCCGGCATGTTCCGATTGGTGATCCCAGACACCTGGGGGCCAGCCCTCCGGGTGGCTGGCGGGATGATATCCCCGGGATGCCAGAGGGCTTCCCGGACCCGTGGCCGCCAGAAGCCTTTGGCGTTAGCACACACCATGCGCCCTTGCCTGGTCCCTTGGCCCTGCCTGCTCTGCGAGTCACAGCAGGTCATGACGTTGACCAAAACGCAGCACAAAGGACAGGAAACGCAACACGGACCGACAAAGCGCAGCGGGGCACCCCCTTGGGGCCGAGGGCCAGTCAACCTTCTGGGCACAGAGTGGGCGAGCCTGGTCTCCCTTCTGGGCCAGATTCTCCATGGTGAAAACAGTGACCGTCATGGCTGCTCTCACCACAGTCGGTCAGTTCAGGACCTGGGAATGCTCTTTCATTAGGATCTACGGCAGATTGTGTTTCCCGGAGACGACTGCCACCTGTGATTTGACGTCTCACATTCTAGGTGGAGAGCACTCTGCTGTGTCCCCGGGGACATCCTGACACAGCTCTGGGGCTACCTTGGCCCCTGGTGCTGTCCCGTACCCGCTGGGGACCTCAGCAACTGTCCTGACTTCTCTCTCTCTTTCTTTCTCTCTCTCTGTGTTGGGGTCTTGCTCTGTTGCTTAGGTTGGAGTGCAGTGACACAACCACGGCTCCCTGCAGCCTCAAACTACTGGGGTCAAGGATCCTCCTGCCTCAGCCTCCCGAGTAGCTGGGATTACAGGAACGCACCACCTCACCCGGATAACTTTTTAATTTTTTTGTGGAGAAGGGAGTCTCACTATATTGCCCAGGCCAGTCTCAAACTCCTGGGCTCAAGCGATCCTCCTTCCTCAGCCTCCCAAAGTGCTGGGATTACAAGGGTGAGCCACTGTACCCAGCCTGATTTCTCATGTTCAGTGATGAGCTTGTCCTTCTGGAGTTCAACTTTGTCTGGGCTTTTCTGGCTGAGGGTAGCTTGGCCCCCTGGAGCCTTCCCAGGCACAGACTTGGGCAAGGACAGGCTCTACTTCCCACAGAGCTGGGCCCCTCCCGTTTTCTCATCTTCATTCTTTGAGCAAGAAACTCGCCAGGCATGGTAGCTTATGCCTGTCATCCCAGCACTTTGGGAGGCCAAGGCAGGAGGATCACTTGAGCCCAGGAGTTCAAGATCAGCCTGAGCAAAATAGTGAGACCTCATCTCTACAAAAATATTTTTAAAAATTGCCTGAGCACGCGGGTTCGAGACCCGCCTGGTCAGCGAGACCTCATCTCCACAATAAATCAAAAAATCAGCCGGGCATGGTAGCGCATGCCTGTAATTCTGGCTACTTGGAAGGCTGAGGCGGAAGGATCGCCAGAGCCCAGCAGGTGGAGGTTGCAGTGGCCGTGAGCGTGCCACTGTGCTCCAGCCTGGATGACACAGTAAGACCCTGGCTCTAAAAGTAAATAAGTAAATAAACAAAGACATGTCTTTGTCTCACTGTCCTTTCATCAGTGATCGCGGCCTCTCTCCTGGGGAAGACCTTGCTGATGAATTCCATCTCTACCTGGTCTCCCGTCCTCCGTGGGCGGGAGAACTTTTTTTGCCCAGAAAACTTCAAAAGTAGGGTAAGGGCCCATCTGTCCAAGTTTAGCTCTCTCCATTAAGTCCATGCCGAAAATTCTATGATTTTTTTTTTATCTTTCCTGCTTAGGAGGGAGTTGATCTTTCCATGTAGAAATTACCTCATCAGCCAGACACGGCGACTCACGCCTATAATCTCAGCACTTGGGGAGGCTGATGCAGGAGGATCGCTTGAGCCCAGGAGTTTGAGACCAGCCTGGGCAAAATAGTGAGACCTCATCTCTACAAAAACATTTTTTTTTAAACTGCCGGGCATGGTAGCGCACGCCTGTAGTCCCAGCTACTCGGGAGCCTGAGGCGGAAGGATCGTCTGAGCCAGGAGGATGAGGCCGCGGAGAGCCATGGCCCAGTCAGAGTGAGACCCCGACTCAAATAAAAAAAGTCAGCATCTGGGTGTTGTCTGTGCTCGTGGACGCTGGGGGTGTCACTGCCCTCGTCCTCGTAGTGGCCTGGGCTGGGGACACCCACACGCATGTCTCCGTCTGATGGTGTAGACCGAAAACCACGCGTTCCTGTCCATCTCTCCCGTCCCAACCCCACTGCCAGGGCTTCATCCGGGTTTCCCCTGTGTGTGCCTGTCACGCCCCCCAGAGAGGGTCAGGCTGCCTCCTGCCCGCCTCTTTGACTTCTTTGAGCTTCTTTCTCCTCCTGGACCAGCTCGGTCCTTCCCACTGTCTGTGCCTAGCCTCACCTCGTGCCCCGGGCCACCTCCTCCGTGTGGAGACCGTCCCCTCTCCCTGGCTGAGACCTGTGCCCGGCCACCCGCCCCAGTCGCCCTCCTCAGCCCTGCCTGGGCCCTGAGACCCCACCAGGGCCGCGTCCCCCAGGACCCGCGTTTCCCCCGTCGGGGCCCTGGTGCCCTCTTCTGCGGTGGCCCTTGCTGTCCCACGAGGGCCGCGGGCCCCAGCCACGGACCCCGGTCTTGCCCAGCCACTGTTGGGGAAGCAGGCGGATGAGCTCTTCTGATGGCACAGAATATTCGAGTCAGTTGTGCTGGTGGTGTCTGGAACTTAGAAATTCGGGCTGGGTGTGGAGACTCATGCCTAGCATGCCAGCACTTTGGGAGGCTGAGGCAGGAGGATCACTTGAGGCCAGGAGTTCAAAACCAGCTTGGACAACATAAAAAGAATCGGACCCTACAAAAAAAATTTTTTTAAAACAAGAAATGTAGAAAGCCAAGACACAGCCTGTGGTAGACTGTCCCTTCAAGGCCAAGATGTCTGGCTCAGCCCATCTGTGACCCTGTCTATGCCTCTTTAAAAAAAGTCAGGCTAGGCATGGTGGCTCATGCCTGTCATCCCAGCACTTTGGGAGGCCGAGGGCAGAGAGTCGCTTCAGGACAGGAGTTTGAGACCAGCCTGGGCAACATGGCGAGACCCCCGTCTCTACAAAACACATTTTAAAAAAATTAGCTAGGCATGGTGGCGCATGCCTGTGGTCCCAGCTATTCGGGAGGCTGAGGCGGGAGGCCCGCTTGAGCCCAGGACTTTGAGGTTACAGGGAGCTGTGATCGCACCACTCCACTCCACTTTTGGCTGCAGGCTGCATGTCTGACCCTGGGCCGGTTAAATGTTAACGCTCCCCCAGCTTTGGGCCTGGCCAGGAGACCTGTTGCAACTTCCCGGCTCTGCCACTCTCAGAGTGGAGGGGGGTGGCGGCGCCTCCCCTGAGCCACTAGGCGCCTGGCCCTGCCTGGGACGTCACCTCAGACCCTCTGCCTGGTGGCTTTCTGAGATGTCGCTTCTCTTTCCTGGAGGAGAGAAGCCCTGGCGTAGATCACCAGTAGTCCTGGGGCAGGGCCCATCAGCCACGAGCAGCCTCCAGCCTGGGTGCCCCCAACACCCCGCCTGGGCACTCAGCACTCACAGTTTTGTGACCTTTTTTTGTAAATTTAAACTCTATTTATTTATTTATTTATGTTTTTGAGTCGGAGTCTCACTCTGTCGCCCAGACTGGAGTGCAGTGGCCACTCCCAGGCACCGCAGCCTTGACCTGCTGGGCTCTGGCGATCCTTCTGCCTCAGCCTTCCAAGGAGCCGGAATTACAGGCATGCGCTACCACGCCCGGCTGATTTTTTGACTTACTGTAGAGATGAGGTCTTGCTGCCCAGGTCGGTCTCGAACCCGCGGGCTCAGGTAATCCACTCACCTCAGCCTCCCAAAGGCGCGGGATTACAGGCTGAGCCACCGAGCCCGGCTTAAACTTTATTTTTTTGCGTTGGAGTCTCACTCCATCGCCCAGGCTGGAGTGCAGTGGCACGCTCCCGGCCATTGCCGCCTCGACCTGCCGGGCTCCGGCGATCTCCGCCTCAGCCCTCCAAGTAGCCGGAACTACAGGCACGTGCCACCATGCCTGGCTAATTTTTGGATTTATTGTAGAGACACCATCTTGCTAAGTTGCCCAGGCTGATCTCAAACCCATGGGCTCAGGCAATCCTCTCACCTCAGCCTTCCAAAGTGCTGAGATTATAGGCATGAGCCACCCTGCCCGGCCTATTTTGTGGTCTTTACCTCAAAGAAGCGTCCTCCAAGGTGTCAAAGCTGCAGGCCTGGGATCTGAGCCTGCCTGGATCTAGGTCTTAGTGACGTGGCCCCGAGCAGAGGGAGAGGCCCAAGGACAAGGCCCCTGTGTGGGGTCACGGCACAGCATGGCAGTTATGAGTAAGACCTGCCTGGTTCACATCTCAGCTCTGATGTACACCAGCTGGGGGGCTCTGGGGTACCCGACAGCTCTGTGCCTCTGTTTCCTCCAGTTGAACCTACCTCACAGGATCGATGTGAGAATTATTTTTTAAGTTCATTTTATTTTTTTGAGTCGGAGTCTCACTCCGTCGCCCAGGCTGGAGTGCAGGGGCACACTCACAGCCACTGCAGCCTTGACCTGCTGGCTCTGGCAATCCTTCTGTCTCAGGCTTCCAAGTAGCTGGAACCACAGGCCACACTTGGCTATTTTTTGATTTATAGTAGAGACGAGGGCTCACCAAGCTGCCCAGGCTGGTCTCGAATCCCTGGGCTCAGGCAATCCTCTCACCTCTCGCCTCGACCTTCCAAATTGCTGGGATGACAGGCGTGAGCCACTGCACCTGGCTAAGTATTACAATTCTAATACAGTTTTTTCTTTTCTTAAAATGCGTATACTTTTTTTGGCACCTGCTATATATTATGTATCATAATATATAATATAATAAATAATAAGGCTGGGCGCGGTGGCTCAAGCCTGTAATCTAAGCACTTTGGGAGGCCGAGGCGAGAAGATTGCCTGCACCCAGGGGTTCGAGACCAGTCTGGACAACTTAGTGAGACCATCTCTATAATAAACCAAAAAATTAGCTGGGCATGGCAGCTCGTGCCTGTAGTTCCAGCTCCTTGGAAGGCTGAGGCGGAAGGATCGCTGGAGCCTGGCAGGTCGAGGCCGCGGTGGCCGGGAGCGGCCACTGCACTCCAGTCTGGGCGACAGAGTGAGACTCCAACTCAAAAAAAAATAACGACAAAAACATAATAAGTAATATAAGTATGCTGTACATACAAGTAATAATATAATATAAAATATATAATGAATATTAAATATCGCAATATATAATATCATAATAAGTGACAATATAAGTATGGTAGGGTATATCAAGTCATGATTTAATGATACGCGATTGTGTGAGCGAGGTGTCACACTCGGATTCAGCATGCACAGCCTGTACCGTGTGCCCGGCCTGTGTGGTGCAGCGTGGGACATGGCATAGTGCCCGGTGCGTGTGCCGCCGTGTCACCTGCACTGGTGGCAGAGCCGCACCTGGAGGGGTCTCCCCAGCCTTGCTCCGTCCTGCCCTGGAGGCCTGGCCACCTTCGCTTTCTGGGGCTGCAGCCCAGAGGCCGAGCCCTCAGGTGGAAGTCACGGAGGCCCGCGCGGGGCGTGGCTCAAGGGTGAGCGGCACATTCCTGCCTCCTGATGACCTGATGATGACACTGGCCTTCAGCTTCCCTGGCCACACGCCCTCTGTGCTGGGCAGGAATCCCACCCCGGCGTCTGCCTGGCATTGAAGCTCCTGTCTCGGCTTTGTTTTCTGTCTTTGCCGCGAGAGTGTCGGCTCCCTAAGGGCAGGGTCTTGCCTGTGTTTTGCGTTTATTTTACTGTGGCTCCAGTGTTTGGCATGGCGTCCGTGTGTTTGTTGGGTGACTGCTAGACCACAAGGCTCGTGTGGGCGGGGCTCCCCCTCCCATGGCAGAGTGCTCCACCCAGTGACTGTGAAGTCCTTCTTCTTCCTCCCTGCCCGACTCCCGGCTTGCTCTGGGTCAGGGCAGACTGTGCCCTCGGCCTGGATCCATCCTTCGAGTCTCAGCTTGGCCACCCTCCCTGGCCACTGCCCTGCTCTGTCCCTGTCCCCCCGTTTTCCCCTTCACAGTGTGGCCGTACCTTCTTGCAGGCAGCTTGTTGATGTGACTGTCTTCAGCCCCGGACTGTGAGTCTGGGGAGGATGGGGCTGTCTGTCCTGCTCCCCATGCGCCCTCAGGAAAGCCCCGGCTGCACATAGTAGGTGCCTAAATGCTCGCAGGACGAGCCAGGGAATGACCGGCTGCCGCCAACATGTAGCCTTTTGACCCACTCAAGGGACACCCAGAGGTCATGTATGGAGGGATGTAGAAGGTGTGGCCTGGCCCCTTGTCAGGGTGAGGGTCCTCGGTCATCGACGGCCAGACACACGGCCCAGAAGGGGGTCTGAGTCTCCTCTTGCACCTGCTGGGCCACCTCTGTCGTAAGAATGACATGCGCTCGTTGGGATGCTTCCGAGCTGTTCTTGTTTCTCAAGGGTCCCATGGTGATTTGCCTTAAGAGCTACTTTTTGAGTATCTGCTTTGTGTCGATGCCCCACTTGGTATCGGAAGGCAGAGACGAGCCCAGCAGGATCCCACCCTCAGGATGTCACAGCCCCACGCCCCAGTGGCCCCTCAGGGGGCTTCCCCACCACACACCCCAGGATTGTGGTCTGTGTTCCATGTACTAGCCCAGGAGGGCCTGGGTTCCACCCCCAGTGTTCCTGATCTGCCAGGCTGGAGGCAGCCGGTCACACGCATCTGACATCTCCAGCATCTGATTGTGTCTGTTCTGCCATCCGGGGACCACACTTGGGACCCCGGCCCTTGGATTCCCCAGTCATCCAGATTCACAAGCTTGGCACATGCAGGATCTCGTATGGCTTTTTTTTTTTTTTTGAGTTGGAGTCTCACTGCATCGCCCAGACTGGAGTGCCGTGGCATGTTCACGGCCACCCCAATGTCGACCTGCTGGGCTCCCACTATCCTTCTGCCTCAGCCTTCCAAGGATCCAGAACTACAGGTGCATGCTACCATGCCCGGCTAATTTTTTATTTATTGTAGAGACAAGGTCTTACCAAGTTGCCTGGGCTGGTCGCGAACTCATATGACCTTTCAAATTCTCTCCCTTGGCCGGCTCGGTGGCTGGGACTGTAATCACAGCACTTTGGGAGGCCGAGGCGAGTGAATTGCCTAAGTCCGTGGGTTCGAGACCAGCCCGGGCAACTTGGTGAGCCCTCGCTCTCTACAATAAATCAAAAACTAGCTGGGCATGGTAGCACGTGCCTGTAGTTCTGGCTCCTTGAAAGGCTGAGGCGGAAGGATCGCCGGACCCCAGCGGCTCGGTGTGCCACAGTGCTCCAGCCTGGGTGATGGAGTGAGACTCCAGCTAAAAAACAACCAAAAAACAAACTCTCTCTCCCTGGTAATGTAAGTACACATGCGGGGAGCGTCACCGTGGAATCTCAAGCCCAGGCCTCCCATTGGTTGCAGCTCTCCCTGGTGGCACCAGGTGGCACAGAGACAGTTCCCGACGCCACTGGAGTTCTGGGAAAGCTGTGAGGTCCAGTTGGGGGAAGCTGTGGAGACTTGGTGCTTGGTGGAGGCGTCTCAGAAGGAGGCTGGGGGAGGCCGTGTCTGGGAGGCAGGGTGCCCTTCTGGGAGGGGCACTGGCTTGGCAAGGTGGGCTGAGACAGACTGACCTGAGGGCAGCGCCCGGGGCCCTACCTAGAAGGCAGAAGAGGGACAGGAGGTGCTTCGTCCTGGGAGAACAGTGAATGGGATTTGGGCCTGGGTGGAGGCTCTGACTGGAGGTCGAGGCGGCCTCCATAAGCACCCCAGGTGTTACACATGTGACCAGGCTGGGGCCCACGTCCTCAGCCCAAACAAGCTTCTCCTTCCCAGCACCAGGAATCCCCAGGGCTCTGACTGGACGGTCCCCCCGGTGTCCCCGGACTGGGCCAGGCTGGGCCACCTCATTGGGAGGAGGCTGGGAAGAAGGAATGGGGAGCGGCTGGCTCAGAGAATAGCTCCGTGCCTTCCACAGGCAAGAAAGGGACCCGGGAACGTCTGCTCTCTGTTGGGCGGATCCTCCCATGTTGTCTGAGCAGGAAGCCAGACCTGCCCAGCCCGGAGGGGAAATAAACTCTGGGTATTTTTAGAAAGCGGGAAACCCGTTTCTCAGCAGGGTGGGACTTTAACGCTAAAAATGGCTTCCTTGCTGAAGTCCCCCCCCCATTTCCTGTAGGGAGGGGACCAGGATGTGGGGTGACCAGGGCCAGTCATGCCTGGGCGTCCCTGGCCGTGCCTGGCAGGGGCTGGTCACACCTGGCCACTCCTGGGTGTCCCTGGTCGTGGCTGGCAGAGGCTAGTCACACCTGGTCACTCTTTGATGTCCCTGGCCATGCCTGGCGGGGGCTGGTCACACCTGGTCACTCCTTGATGTCCCTAGCCATGTCTGGCGGGGGCTGATTATGTCTGGCCATTCCTGCCACGCCTGGCTGGGGTCGATCGGGGCTGGCTATGCTTGGCTGGGGTTGCCTGGCCCATGGGCATCCACTCCTGTGGCTGGCCTTGCCCCTGAGTCCCCAGGGCTGTGCAGGAATTCCCTGTGGTGACGATGGTGACGGGGAAGGTGTGAGCCAGGCACGTGCCAAGTGCCTGACACTGATCTCATTCAGGCGTGGGGACAGGCGTCACGCTCCTGCGAATGGCTATCTCCGTGCCAAGCAGCCTGAGTGCTGTGACCCTGGACAGAGCTGGGCCCCCCGCCGGCCATCTCTGTGGCCACACAGCCCTGGCCGGCGGTCACCCTTTTGATCGCCTGATCCCCCAGCCCTTTGCATTTCCAGCCTCTGGACATCCGTCCTTTCCACGTGTCTTCTGCACGCCTCGGGAAGCAGTGCGGGTTTCTGTGTGGGATTTGTTTTGATTTGATTTGATTTTGAATCGGAGTCTCGCTCTGATTCCAGGCTGGAGTGCAGTGGCACGATCATGGCTCACCACGGCCTTGACCTCCTAGGCTCAGGTGATCCTTCCACCTCAGCCTCCTGAGTAGCTGGGACTACAGGCACATGCCACCACACCTGGCTAGTTTTTGGGGGGTTTTTTTGGTAGAGATGAGGTCTCGCTATGTTGCCCAGGCTGGTCTCAAATTCCCGGGCTCAAGCCATCCTCCCTCCTGGCCTCCCAAAGTGCTGGGATTACAGGCATGAACCACCACACCTGGCTCCTGGGTAGGACTTAAAATCCGACAGAGTACGCTTAGGGCAAAACACATCTTTAAAAGCTGGCGGGTCTGATTTTCAGAAGCTGCAAATAGTCACTTGGAATCAAAGCTGTCTGAGGTGGACGACTGAGCTGAGAAAAAAACCCAAAAATTTGGTTTGAAAGGAAAACTCGAGTGATTAAAAAAAGCAAAGCCTGTCCTAAACTGGCACTGAAAGCAGCTATTCCTAGAAGAAGTTGACGGAAGGTGATCTGAACAACGGCAGCACCGAGGGCAGCGTCTCCCAGGCAGGAGACAGGCCCAGTTCTTTGAGAGGGGACACGTCCCCTCATATGGAGACAGAGGGTCAGCAGTGCCACGCACGGATATTGGCAGTGTCGTGGTAATTTCTGACAACCAGGAGCGGGGCCACCCGTTCACAGGGCAGTTGGATCCCGAGGGCGGCGTGGCTGGACACCTGGGACGGTGACACACGGCTACACCCCCGCTCCCCGAGCCCATGGGCGGAGGCTTAGGCAGGCCCGGGCGGCGCCTCTGCCCAGCTCGGAGCCCGCTGGGTGGGAGCCAGGTCCCTGGAAGCCTCGCCGCCTTTCCAGCAACAGCCACGACTTCAAAGGCTGCCACGGAACGGGCTGGGCGGCCATGAACTTCCGGGGCTGCACGGCGCGTGGGAGTCCTGCACATCGGGGCTTGGAAGCACCAAGGCTCCCAAGGGAGGGAGGAAGAGGGCGCCACCCGTGGACTGGCCCTGAGCCGGGTGCCCGAGGCTGAGGTCACAGACACCAGATTCAAGGACTCCCAGCCCCAGCTGGGGCACCTCTCAGGCCGGGCCCACGGCACCCTTGTGCCCTCTTCCCGGCAAGCCTGGCCTCCATGACCCAGTCTTCAATGGCCCTTTTCTCCCCTCTGGATTGCCTGTCCCTGTTAGCCGAGCTGTACCTACAGACCAGAGAGCAGCCACAGAGGAGGCCAGGACAGTCCAGGAGGCGACACCCCGGCGGCAGGAAGGCTCTGCAGAGGATAGACAAGGCGGCAGAAACACCTGGAGTGTGCGGCCCCCACGGGGCCCAGCGAACAGGAGCGAGGCTTGCGTGGTCCCAGCTGTAAGTGGCTGTGATGACCTCACCTGGTGGGGGACCGCAAGGAAACAGGAGGTACCATCTGGCAGCCCTCCGTGTCTGCACGTGGAAAGGACACACAGATTAGCTGCGTGAATGAATGAATGAGGAACGAGCACTGTCATATCCAGCACCGCTTAGGTCGCCTCGTGATCCTTGAAAATCAGGAAAACAAGTTTCAAGCAGTCTTTTCTACCCTCGGCCCCCTGACTGTTCTGCATTCTACATTTGTTTTTTTATTTATTTTTATTTTTATTTTGAGTTGGAGTCTCACTCTGTCGCCTAGACTGGAGTGCAGTGGCACGCTCCCGGCCACCGCAGCCTTGACATGCTGGGCTCAGGCGATCCTCCCGCCTCAGCCTTCCAAGTAGCTGGAACTACAGGCGCGTGCTACCACACCCGGCTAATTTTTTATTTATTGTAGAGACGAGGTCTTGCCAAGTTGCCTGGGCGGGTCTCAAACCCGCAGGCTCAGGCAATCCACTTGCCTCAGCCTCCGAAAGTGCTGGGATGACAGGCTGAGCCACCATATTCCAGATACTTTAAATCGGGGCTTTAAGGTTGGACGGAAGAACACAGAACCGCACAGAGAGCGTCGCATCACACAGGTGGCGCGTTAGGAAGCGTGGCTCCGTGAGCCCTGCGCCCTGAGCCCAGGAGGCGAGACCCGAGTCCAGGCTTCATGGCCGCTGGAGGCACAGGCACAGGGGGCCCTCCTTAAGCCTTTGCACTCTTTGAAGACGGTCTCTGCAGGACAGAGGTTATCTCCCCCAAAGCCGAGATGCTTAGACGTCCAGTGAATGGTCAAGGAAAAGGGATGAAGTCTGTCTGATTCCATGGACCAGGAAACTGTTGTACAGAGAGCCAGTTGAAAGCTGAAGAGGACCGTGTGGCATTATGTCACCGTTATGTGTCGGGGATGTGGGTTGTATCAGGATTTAGGCCACAGAGGGCCGAGACACCTTTAGGAGCAAGGACGTGAGTCTAGGCCGGGCGTGGGGGCCCATGCTTGCAAGCCCAGCACTTTCGGGGGCCGAGGTGGGAGGATCGCTTGAGCCCAGGAGCTTGAGACCAGACTGGGCAACATAGCAAGACCCCACCTCTACAGTAAATTAAAAATCGGCCAGGGGCCATTGCCTTGCTAGACTGGTGTGGCCATGTGCTCTTTGAGCTATGGCTGTCGTCATGCTTCCTGGCTTTGGTCCCTTCCCCCACCTCAGGGAGGTGAATCTCTTCTTCTTCTCTAATTTACTTTTAAACAAACTTCTCTTTCTTAAAAAACAAAAATCGGCCAGGCATGGTGCTGCATGTTTGTAGTCCCTCCTAGCTAATCGGAAGGCTGAGACAGGAGGATCTTCTAAGCCCAGCGGGTTTCGGCTGCAGTGAGCTGTGATTGCACCACTGCACTCCATCCTGGGCAACAGAGCAAGATCCTGACTCTGAAACAACAATAACAATAACAACAAGCCGGGCTTGGTGGCTCAGCCCGAAATCCTGCACCTTTGGGAGGCTGAGGTGAGTGGAATGCCTGAGCCCGTGGGTTCGAGACCCGCCTGGGCAGCTTGGCGAGACCTCATCTCTACAATAAATCAAAAATTAGCCGGGCGTGGTAGTGTGCACCTGTAGTTCCAGCTACTCGGAAGGCTGAAGTGGAAGGATCGCCGGAGCCCAGCAGGTTGAGGCTGCGGTGGCCGGGAGCGGCCACTGCACTCCAGTCTGGGCGACAGGGTGAGACTCCGACTCAAAAACAAAAAACAAAAAACATTAACAACAAAAGGGCAGCCCCCTTGTTGCGTGTCTCAGCCCTCCCAGGCAACCCACTCACATGGAAGGCGGTGTGCTGACCCAAGGCTCAAACAGGCCCGTCCCCTAAGGTGTGCATGCCAGGCACACAGCTTCCTTGTTCCCTCAGCCCCACCTCGGGAAGGCATTCCCAGAATGTAGGTCACTGCCCTTGGCAGCCTGGCTGCACACACACTTGGAGGTTAAAGTTGGTGAAGTGTGGCCTGTTTGTCCACCGCCGAGTGCCAGCAGCCTCAGCTTCCACATGGGAATTCTTACCTGTGGCCAGGGTGGGACTGTCGCAGCCACGGCCTGACTGCAGCGGGGGATGGGGGGG
>NW_007252100.1:463094-467742 GCF_000164805.1 Carlito syrichta
GGTCAGCCAGTGTGGAGGGATTTAAAGCAGCCTCAGGAGCCAGAGGAGCCTGAGCGATACTCGGCCAGTGAGGGCGGCAGCCTCTCTCCGGCCTGCACCAGGCCTTGCCTCAGATCTTCGGTGTGGGACAAGAACTGGGGATGCGAAGGAGTCAGGAGGCAGAAGGCGGCGTTGGGGCTCCCTCCCCCACCCCGCAGGGCGACTTAGGCCTCTCCTCCCCCGGTTGGTGAATGCTAGATTACCCTTGAGGCTTTTAGGTCATTCCTGGGAGTCCATGTTTCCCCTTTTAGCTAGTCGTTACATAGAAAGTTCCACTTTATTGTTTTTTGAGACCGGGACTCTCTACTGCCCAGGCTGGAGTGCGGTGGTGCAATCATAGCTCACTGCAGCCTTGAACTGGGCTCAAGAGATCCCCTCGTCACTGGGACTACAGGTGTGCACCACCACGCCCGGCTATTTTTAAAAAATCTTTTGTAGAGATGGGTCTGAAACTCCCGGCCTAAAGTGATCCTCTGGCCTTGGCCTTCCAAAGCCCTGGAATTACAGTTGTGAGTCAGCCGGCTTCTACAGTTGCATGATAAGAAGGCAGCCTGGGCCTGGTGCAGTGGCTCACGCCTGTAATCCTAGCATCTGGGAGGCCAAGGTGGGAGGATTGCATGAGTTCAGGAGTTCAAGACCAGCGTAGGAAACATAATGAGGCCTAATCTCTGCACACACACACACACACACACACACACACACACACACACACAAATTACCCTGGCGTGGTGGCACGCACCTGTAGTCCCAGCTACTTGGGAGGCTGAGGTGGAAGGATTGTCTGAGCCTGGGAGGTCAAGGCCCTGGTGAGCCATGATCGTGCCACTTCATTCCAGCCTAGGTGACAGAGTGAGGCTCTGACTCAAAAATAAACCAAAAAACCAAAAACCGAAAAACCCCACCAGCCTAAAGAAACCCCTTCTGAGCTCCTGGGTTGTCCTGCATATCCCCAGGGCAGAGTCACTACGTTTTTTTGAATCAAGAGAACTTTCATTGGGACTTCAGCTGTCACGCAAAGGCTGAGGGTTCTGAGGCTAAGAACATGGTGTGTGTGTGTGGGGGGGTGCCCTCGGGCCTCTTCTCCTGGGACTGGCTTCCCTCACAGGGCTGAGCCGGAGGCCCGGGGAGGCCGGCCAGCCTGCCCGATTCCCGGCCACGCCTCCGCTTCAGATTCAGTGACAAGAGTCCCGATTTTCCCAGGGCATGGGCGCTCACAGCCCTGTCTTCTCTTTTCTCTGAGTTGAAAACAGGGCTTGTCCATCTAGCAGATTAGAAAAGGATGTGGGAACTTGCTCCCCGTACCTTAAAGCAGGGGGAAAAAGCCTTGTTGTGAAGACACAAAACCTGTTTGGTGACTTGTCATTTCAATGAAAACACCAACCTCAGGCAGGTGAGCATTCCTGACTCCTCCCCTTCCTCCTCCCGCCTGGCTGGGGGACCACAGGCTGAAAAACAAGGTTGCTGCCGTTCAGGGAGATCCACAGCATGACAAAGAGCATTTAAGGCGCAGTTTAGGGGGGAAACGTTTGTCAGTTTTGCCATGTCACAGGGGTGACACACTCAGAGCAAAACCTGGACCCTGGGAAAACAGCAGCGCAGAAGTTTCTTGGTCAAAGTTAACTGTTGGCGTGTTTGTCTTAGATCTCTCTCTGTTCTTTGTTAGTCGTTAAAGAACGGATTTCTTAGATCACCTGTATAAAAAAACATCACCACCAAATTCTCTGAAAGGTCTGAATCCTCACAGCCAGAGTTGGGGGAATTTAAAGAAAATACATTTCCGAATTTTTTTTTAGTAAGAAAGTCACTCCTGTGGGTCCTGTGAGGCCTCACGTATCCACTCCATGAGAGAGTTTCTTTTTCTAATTTTTGAGTCTCACTCTGTCACCCAGGCTGGAGTACAGTAGCGAGATCACAGCTCACCCCAGCCTTGACCTCCTGAGCTCAAGAGATCTTTCTGCCTCAGCCTCCCGAGTAGCTGGGACTATAGGTGTGCGCCACCACGCTTGGCTCATTTTTGTACTTTTTGTAGAGATGAGGTCTTGCTATGTTGCCCAGGCTGGTCTTGAACTCCTGGGCTCAAGTCATCCTCCCACCTCAGCCTCCCAAAGTGCTGGGATTACAGGCATGCGTCACTGAACCTGGTCTGTGAGAGTTCATTTTCACATCCTCTTGGAGTTTTGAGTGAAGGATCCTAGTTAAAAACTCGTGCAGCCCAACACGGGTTGATGGGGGAGGCCGTGGCTGGTCCTGGAGTCGCCCTCGACGGCTCTGAGTCAGTCAAGCAGAGCCCAGGGCTCTTGGCAGGCCCCGTGGCGGCATTGCCCAGTGCCTGAGGGACCTGGGTCTCAGCCTTACAGGGAAGTGGGGGAAGGGTGGGGCCGAGGTCAACATGTCTGCCAGTTCTGTGACAAGGACGTGTGCCAGGACCACGCATCAGGAGGCCGTGCATCGGGAGGAGAGGGCTGGGGCGCGTCCCTTGTCCTGGGCACTGCAGGTATCGCCACGGGCAGGCGGGGCTCGCCCCTTCTGGAGAGCAAAAGGTCACTTTTTCCCTGATGTAATAAGATCAAGAGTTTCATAAGACTGGAGACCGATTTATAGTCACCACTTGAAAAAAGGCAACCGGGCTTTTAGGAGCCACCCTTCCTTTTCGTCCCAGTTTTGCTTTGAAATCCGTGTGTCCTTGAGATGACCTTGAGCCAGATGGCCTTTCAGAACAGCACAGAGTTATGGCAGGAAGTTACGGCCCCTCCACAAAGCAGACTTTCTGTCAGCGTGATTCACACATGCTGGCTTGCCGGCAGCTGTGACTTGAGTCGCGTACAGAACATACGGCTTTAATTCCTAGGGCTGTGGACACGGTCACGGCCAGCGGTACAGTCCGTATAATTATGAATAAAGAAACGACGAATCAAGAGAAGGAATAGATATAATAATTTAAAAGAAAGTAATTGAGAACACGGTACATCATGCGAAAACAGTGTCAATTATACTTGAGATAAAACTCAGTTTATTGTTCAAAAGTGTGATTATGAGAACAAACATACTACTATCGGAGTCAAGTTCATCCTACTCACAATGGAATCATAGGATAAGATAAAAAGAAACAAGCCTCACGTATAAGGAATATTTAATACGTTAATCGTATCAAGGCCTTCTGTTATTAAATACTGTGCGGCATCTCACTTTGCAAAAAGGAACACTGCCCTCCTAAGTCCTTTGAACAAATCCAACACAAACGGGAGAAACATCCAAAGTAGCTACTTTGCAAAGTTATAAAGTACCTACTTAAATTAAGATCATTAAGAATCCACAAGCTGACGATTACTCATGAGAAAACAGCTGGACGAAACACTAAACACTGTTCTTCTAAGGAAGAAATGGCAACCATTCAGCGTCTGTCACTTACAAATGGAATACGATGAAATCGCCCCTCACGGCTCACTTTAAAGTCTGCATTTCAGCAACACTCAACAGGAAAGCAGCAGGCTGTGTTTGTTTGGGCGCTGGCTGGATGTACACACACGAGGGCCTGACCCCTCGGCGCCCCTCCTGTCTATCTTCAGAGGGCTCAGACTCCAGCCCTCAGTGGTCCTGATGACAACGCTCGTGGACACAACTCACCATCGGACACAGCCCGGGAGAAAACCAGTTTTGCATGCCGTGTAACCTCGCTCGCTGCTTTTCCCCTTTTAAGTTAACCCTGACATCTTGCTCATGGAACATTCACCCACTGGGATCTTAAGAGTCTTCTGTGTCCTTCTGTTTGCTTAGCTACCTGGGAACATGCAGAACTCAAACGAGGTGGTAATGAGGGGAGATTCATCTTTTGAAGTGTTCCTCGCTAAAAAAAGGGATTTTCTTGCTTACTTGGGAGCAGGGAAGATTGTTTCAGTTGGGAACAGAGGAACACACCGTGAGGAAAAGTGCTTTGGTTCACCAAACCATCACGGTGACATGTCCTCGAGAGACTACCATCCTGGGAGGTGACAATTTCTTGGATCACCCATCACGATGCTGAGGGACTGGATGTGCTGGCATCCCACGGTTACTTCAGAGGGCTTTCTGAAGCTTAATTCAGGTAATAATGAACGGGCATGTACATACGCAACACCCGAATATGTGTATGTTAGCCTATGTATATCTACAAACACAAGGCGCACACATCCACACACCACTAGCTTGTGCGCAGACGTCCCGGACCTCGCAGCCTGGTGGGACCTGCTTTCTCAAAATGACCCCCTTTTCCAAGCTCAGCCTTCTCATTTCACGCCCACAACTCAAAATTATAGTTCACCACGCTCACAGGGTTCACTGCAACTTTCAATGTAAAAAACCGAACACACGGAATCGTGTCAGGGAACAAGAGCACCATCCTCCAAGAACAGACACCAAACCGCAAGACTATATTGAGACGCTAGAAAAAACGGAACGAGCAGGTCTTTATTCTTTAGACGAGGGCAGGTCCTGAGTGTGGGGGCCCCAGCCTGGCGTTCCGTCCCGGCCCCCAAAGGTGGCAGGTACGCATCCCGGACGCCGCCGGGTCTCCAGGCCCCGCTCCGAGTCCCGCGGGAGGCGGACCGGACGCAGCCCGGACGCTCGGGGGGGG
>NW_007252100.1:468537-512472 GCF_000164805.1 Carlito syrichta
CTGGAAGGCAAGCAGAGGCCAGTGAGCCGCCGTCTCGCGCGGGAAGGCGGGACGTCCCCCTCCGCGGGGCCTCGGCGTCTCGGAGGGACGGAGCGTCAGCTCCACGGCGAAACGCCCTCGCCGCGTTCCCCGGACCCGCAGCGAGGAAGGAGGCCTTGTTCCCGCCCGCACACACGTGGCCCGGAGCGGACAGATCGCGATGGCCGACGCACTGCGAGGCAGACACGGTCCCCACCCGGGAAGACCCTTCGAAGCAGCTTCGGAGGCTCTGTCACCCGAGGCCGGTGACAGGAGGTGACGGCAGGCAAGTGGGGCTTTACAAAGGGGAAACCGAGGCTGCAACGTGTGTGGCACCATCGAGACCTCCAACGGGTTTTTGTTTTGAGTCAGAGTCGCACTCTGTCACCCCAGCTGGAGTGCGGTGGCACAGTCATGGCGGTCACTGCCTAGACCTGCTGGGCTCAGGTGATCCTTCAGCCTCAGCCTTCCAAGTAGCTGGGACTACAGGGGTGCACCCTCACACCTGGCTAATTTTTTGATTTGTTGCAGAGACGGGGTCTTGCCAAGTTGCCCGGGCTGGTCTCCAATTCCTGTGCTCACCAAATTCTTGTGTGACCCTCTCTCTCACCTTGGCCTCCCCAAAGTACTGGGATTACTGGCATGAGCCACCATGTATGGCTGTCCTGCCTTTCAATAGCTAATTTTATTTTTAATTTTTGAGTCAGTCTTACTGTCGCCCAGAATGGAGCGCATGGCAAGCCTGCGACCTCTGCAGCCTCAACCTGCTGGGCGATGGCGATCCTTCCGCCTCAGCCTTCCAAGTAGCTGGGACTACAGGCGCATGCTACCATGCCCAGCTAATTTTTTGATTTTTTGTAGAGACGAGGTCTTGCCGAGTTGCCCAGGCTGGTCTCAACCCCTAAGCTCAGGCAATCCTCTTACCTCGGCCTCCCACAGTGCTGGGATTACAGGCGTGAGCCACCGTGCCCAGCACCAGCAGGGCTTCCTAGATGGACACGTGGCCGTGTCACCTCTATGACAGAGAAATGTCCGACAGCCCCAGTAGCATTTACTAGGCTTGCCTGTGATATACACTGAGGATACAAGAAAGGCTCGCAGCAGGTCACCTGCCACCTGGCTGCACAAACACAGCTGTGGCTCTCTGCCTGTGTCTTCTGAATCTCACGTGACACCTGCCACAGAGTGGACACCTGGGGGTGTTGTGAGAATACCATGTTAGAGAACTGGTAGGTGGGGTGGCTTAATTTCAAACAGTGTTCTCCTTGGCACCACTATGGTGGGATCTGACATTCTTAAAGGATCAGCTGGGTCAAATTGCTCTTAGGAACCAGACATCAGCTGGGTTCAGTGGCTCAGCCTGTAATCCCGCACTTTGGGAGGCTGAGTTGAGCGGACTGCCTGAGCCAGCAGGTTCGAGACCTGCCTGGGCAACTTGGTGAGACCTCATCTCTACAATAAATCCAAAAATTAGCTGGGCGTGGTAGCACGCGCCTGTAGTTCCAGCTACTTGGAAGGCTGAGGCAGAAGGATGGCCAGAGCCCAGCAGATTGAGGCTGTGGTCTCGGGTCACTGCATCCCAGTCTGGGTGACAGAGTGAGACTCCAACTCAAACAAAAAAAAAAGAAGAAAAAAGGAACTAGACATCAAAACCGAGGTGCCATAAAATTGGGAAATCCGTGCTCCGTTTCTCTGTGAAGGGCTGACTGCCATCCAAGCTGCATGCTTACATGGAGCCCAGAGCCGTAGTGAGGCTCTGAGGGTCACACAGGCTTGCTTAAGACACACGCACACGCCGTGCTTCTGGAGGCTCCGGACATGTGACGGTATCTGGTTGTTGCAAAAGCAAATGCTCCCTTCTGCTTCATCCTCCCCTTCCCATCCCACCCCCTTGGCCGCCCTGGCTTCCAGGATCCTTTCCAGTCAGGGAAGACACCAGAAGGGCTTTCTCTTTGTCGCATTCCCTCCAGTCCCATGGCAGGACGTGGACAAAGAGGGCCTCCGTCAAGCCAGGTGTGCAAAGTCAGGCTGAGCTGGATTTTCATTCCGATCTTTTTTCTGAACCCACAGACTTTTCGTTCAAATACCCTCCGCACCTCAGACAGTTGCGCTACAGAAATGAGGGCTAACTTTGCCCTAAGACACAAACACCGTGTATACTTTCTTCATAGAATAGAATAATTACTGGAAGCCACTTCCAATTTCTTTCCTTCCGTGTGTGCACGCAATCAGCCCCATTCTTTTTTCCGGCCCTTCTGGCATTTCCCTTTGTTGGACAAACTACCCAGAGGATGCTTCTCCCTACACAAACCTGACCAGCCCCGACAGCTCTCCTGGCAAACACAGGCAAACACAACCAAGATGCCTGTGTCTTGTAGGGCTGGGGCTGGTGCCTCTCACCTGCTGCCCATGTCCCCTCTGGAAGGCATGCAGCGTCCCCAGCGCCAGGAGTGGGCTGCACCAAGTCGATGACATCTTCAGGCTCGGCGGGACTGGACGTGTGCTCCTCCAGGGACGGGGGAGAGTGGCAGCGCCCACCTCCATCACACAGCACTGGCTCCTCAAAGTCGTCTTCCAGGGACCCGATCGTCTCTTCAAAAAACAGGATGACGTCCTTTTCCTCGTGGGTGAGGTGCTTCAGGCTCTCATCGTCCTGGGGACAGGTGTGAGGAGGGAATGGAGGAGAGAAAACAAACAGCAAGTTCACTGAAGAGACAAACGTCCCAACTGAGTAAGGATCGCTGTGCAGCCCGGGGTAGAATTCACTGTCTCCCAAAAGTCCCTGCCATTCGGGTCGCTCCACCGACAAGCCGTGCCTGGCTGTCCCTCACCATCGTTCCCGATGGAAAAGAACAGTGTCAAAAGGTGGAGCAAATCACAGATCCTAGAACCTGAGGTGGCCCCTGGCTTTCGGTTCCCGCTGAGTCCGTGAGAAAAAGCCCTTCTCCTTCAGGACCCCTCGGAGAGCTGCCCATGCCATCAGACACATTTGTTCTTTCCATAATAACACCAGGAAGCCTCTGGTTAAAGATGCTGGATGGACCCATGTGTCTCCTCTCCCTCCAGAAACTCTACTAAGACAGCACAGGGAGTTTGCAAAGGCACAAGTTGCAAAGACAAAAATAACAGGGAAAGAGACGACTTTGGAGACCCACATGCCCTTTAATCAGATTCACCAATTTCTAACTTTTTTCTACGTTTCCACATCCTCTGTGTGTGTGTTTTTTCTGAACCCTGTGAACATGGCTGCTGCATGGTGCTCCCCCTCGCTACTGGAGTGGGTGTGTTTTATGAATGAGACTCTTCTCTCACAGAGGAGTGATCGTGATGTGATCTCCGCTCTCATGAGATCTCATGACCTGATTCTCTTGTATGTGACCTGCTTTTTCACTCTGGGAAGCTTCTGGCGTCTTTTCTTGGCTCTCATTGTACTGAACGTTCACAGTGACGTGCCTCGGCATGGGTCTGTTTTATTTTTGTTCACTAGGTGTTACTTTTCACTAAGTATGAAATAATTTCAAAACAAACAAGCAAAAGATCAGGAATCAGAATAACAACAGACTTCTCAGCAGCAATACTGGAAGCTGGAAGATAATGGAGAGACTCCCTCAAAATTCTGAATAAATGGTGAACTAGATTTCTGTATGTAACCCAATTATTAATTAAGATTACCACAAAATAAAGATGTTTTCAGGACATGCGAGGTCTAAAAAACTGATCTCCCGTGTCTGCCTCTCTCAAGAAACTACTGTAGGGGAAGCAGGGGTGTAGGCTGTCCCCTAAACAAGGGAGCGAGGCAAGAAAGGGAGCCAGGAAGGAGGAGTGTCACCGTGGGGAATTCTGGAATGATGGTGACATCCCCAGGATGCCAACTGTACCGTCCACAAGTCCAGGGCAGGCCAGCGGGCTACACAGCAAACCGAGCAAGCAAGCAAGACCAAGACCATCACCAACCACAGAAAATACTAGTGTTGCGAGAGAAAGCATTCATCTATCAATCTGTCTACAGCAATGCATGCACCCACACACACACATATATTAATTATGGTCGTATTTATAGTAGCAGGAAAAACAAGCAAAACAAGAAACAACCTAAATGTCCAGCAGTAAGGGAATGGTCAAACAAATCATGGTACTGTCATACTGTCACAGATGGAATAGTATACAACATTTTCTTTTTTTGAGTAGGAGTCTCACTCTGTTGTCCAGACCAGAGTGCAGTGGCATGCTCCCGGCCACCACAGCCTCGAGCTGCTAGGTTCAGGTGATTCTTCTGCCTCAGCCTTCCAAGTAGGTAGAACCACAGGCATGTACCACGATGCCCGGATGATTTTCTGATTGTATTGCAGACATGAGGTCTTGCCAAGTTGCCCAGGGTGGTCTTGAACCCGAGTATACAACATTTTAAGTGGCTTTTTCAAAAGAATATAACGTTAAGTGAAAAAAGTACAGACAGAAAGAGAGGTGTCTCAATTTGATTTAAATACATGCACATACAGGAAAAGATCTGGGAAAGAAATACAGCAGAATGTCAGTAGTGGAGGAAAATTACGATAAGTAGTAAATAAACAGGTGTGAGTTGAAGGCTGCTTCCTGTTGAGGGGGAAGCCAGGGGTGGGAATATGAAGAATGGACACTTTTCATAAAGCTTGTAAAACCGTTTATAATTCTACGAGCAGGGACTCTGATAAAACAACAGAATGTGGTGGAAGCAAAGGTGATTAAGAGCTGACCCACACGGTGTAGAGGGATGCTTTTCATCCTGGGATCTGAGAGGCTTTCAAACGTCCATCCACCAAAAGCATCTCACCTCCCCCCAGCCCCAGAGAGGGCCGGCGGGCCACGTGATTTCAGAGACTTCTCTCTGGTCGACGGCACAGTGTGCTCTTGCTTCAGGGACAATTAACACGAGAACACAAGCATATTTCTCAAACTAGCCCAGTCATCTTGGCTTAATCCTGAAAGAAGGATGACTCGGGGAGGGGAGAGACCCTGCCAGCCTGGTGGGGGGTGGGTAAGCAGGTGGAACCCTGCCAGGGAGTGTGGGGCACGTGTTGAATTTGAACCTAGATATGGTGTCAGGGCCATAAGATGGATGTCTGCTTCAGTAGAGAGACACGGCCACAGTTTTCCAAAGTGGTTGGACTGACACTTCCTATCAGCAGGGTGGCTTGCACTAGAGCCCTGCCTATCAGAGGTATGTTGGTGTCGCTCACTGTGGCTTTTGATGTCATGTCCATGAAGATTAAGGGTGCCGAGCATTTTTTTTTCCATAAAACAGGTTGAATATTCCTTATCTGAAATGCTTGGGACTAGAAGTATTTTGAATTTTGGCATATTTGCACACATAGCGAGATATCTTGGGGATGGGACCCAAGTCTAAACACTGATGCTTCACATATACCTTATCTTCATAGTCCAGAGGTAATTCTGTACAATAGTTTTAATAACATTATGTTCGAGACCAGCCCGGGCAACTTGGCGAGACCTGGTAGCTTGCGCCTATAGTCCTGGCTACTTGGAAGGATCGTTGGAGCCTAGCAGGTCGATGCTGGGGTGGCCATGAGTGTGTCACTGCATTCCAGCCTGGGCGACGGAGTGAGACTCCATCTCAAAACAAAAACAAAAACAACAACAACAAAAACTTGACGCATGCAACAGTCTATGTACACTGAGCCATCAGAAAGCAATGGCATTGCCTCTCCGCCACCCACGTGGACGGTCTGTGGTTATCTGGCATCACCATCAATCCAGCATCTGAATTCACATGTTACTGACAAAGCAATCATTTTCTTATACTTATTCACACATAAGTACTTAACAGTAAAGAATTCGACACACATATCTGTTGTGCTCACAAAAGGTATCTCTCAGCTGAAGGGGGCCGGTGGGGGTGTTTTTCCCTTAGGGGTAGTGAATTAACTGTGTGCTGTGCGCCTGCTTTTTGACTGTGACCATCACATGAGGTCAGGGGTGGAATTTTCCACTCATGGTGGGGATCAGAAAGTCTGGGACTCTGGAGCATGGGATTTCATATTTTGGGGTTAAGGATGCTGAGCCCATGCTTTCTGGCCACTTGGAGACCCTCTTCACAAAATGCCCGTTCAAGTCTCTTGCCTGCTTCTCTATCCAATTGTCTTAAAAAGTGTAATTTGCCGGAGTTCTTTCTGTATTCTAGACACAAATCTTCTGCCATCTATATCTACTGGAACATTGCACTCAGTAGCTTACCGTCTTTCTCTTAATGGGGGTCTGTTGATGGCTAATCCTTAGTTTTAATGTAATACAATGTATCAATCTTTTTACAGTTGAAAATCACCACCTACTTCATGGTCATGAAGAGAGTCACTTTTTTCATTCTAGAAGCATCACTGCTTTTAACCTTCCACACGATTGCCACAGCAGATATGGAGCGAGCTTTTGTCTGTGCTGCGAGGTCATGACTGTTTTCCAAATTGATACCCAATTGTCCCAGCACCAGTCTCTGAAAGGAGCACCCTTCCCCAGCAGGTCTCCTCTGTTGTTTAACAGATGACAGGACTCGTGTTGGTCTGTGGGACTCTCTTTGCTGCTCATTTGTTTACTTAACTGTTCATGCACCGATAAACCACTATAGTTATTAAGATCTTTTTTTTATGTAGTAAATCTCAATATCTGGTGAAGTCCTCCGGGCTCTTAGGTCTGGGTGACCTTTTCTTGGCTCTTTTTAATTTCCATATAAATCAGCTTGTCAGTTTCCACAGTGCATAAACACACACACCCCTACAATGATTTTAATTGAGACTGCATTCCTCAAATTGAAGAGAACTGATGTTTTGACAATATTTTTTAACCCACAAATATGGTCTAAGCCTTCATTTATTTAGATTTGTGGTTCCCAAAGTGTGGTCCTTGGACCAGCAGTGGCATCTGGGTGCTTTTTAGAAATACAAATTCTTGGGTCCCATCCCAGATCTGCTGAATCAGAAACCTTAAGGTGCTGGGCCTGTCCGCCTGCGTTCACACATACCCTCCAGGACACTGGTAGACGCACCGAGGTGGGCCTTGCATCTCCCTCACAAGACCTTGCAGTTTCAGCGTCAAGAGCCTACACGCTTTTTGGTCCTGTGTCCTCTGAGCTACCCGTGACGGCCCTCCCTCCACCACATTTCACTTCCCATCATTCTCCCCTCCATGCTCTGCAGCAGGGGCAGCTAGCTTTTTGGTAATGGGCCAGACAGCAAAGGTTTGGGGCTCTGTGGGCATTAGGGTGGCAACTACTCATCTCTGTCGATGTAGAAAAAATATTCAAACGCTACTGGCAAAGCTGCGATGCGGGGGGGCGTGGGTTGGTCTGCAGGCTGCAGTCACTTCTCGCTCTACTGAAATCAGTCATTTGCTGTTTCCTACGTCTGTTTCTACACCCGCAATGCCCACTTCCACCGGCTGCATCTCACCATCCTTTTCCAACCGACTCCCACAGCGCCGGCCACATCGCACATCAGATCCTCTAGCACCCACCAAGCATGGGCAGACAACACAGCGTGAGGAATCTTCTCGCTGTCCAGAGTTTACCATCCAATGAGGGATTCGGAGAAGAAGACTGGAGAGGATGCTAGCGTGTGGAAGTCCTATGACGACCTGAGCATGGTGTTATGGCAACGCACAGCCTGGGCACCAGCTCACACTGGGGAGGGGAGTCTGAGCAAGAAAAACTTCACAGAGGAAATGGCATATTAGTCAATAACCTGGAGGAAATGGATGAGAGTTAGGCAAAAGGAACAGGCATGTTAGATAGGCAGTATTTTGGAAAGATTGCAAGGGTTATAGTGCAGAAAATACTGAATATGCTAAACGATTCAGATGGGAGTTAAAAGACACCTAAACTAGCGTGGTGGTGATAGGAAGGAACAAACGGAAGGAAATGGATTTGAGAGAGATTTCAGAAGTAGATCAGCTGGATGCAGTGGCTCACGGCTGTAATCCCAGCACTTTGGGAGGCTGAGGTGGGAGGACCTCTTGAGCCCAGGAGTTCAAGACCAGCCAGGGCAGCAGAGTGAGACCCCCATTTCTATAAAACTAAATGTAAAAAATAGTAGATCAATTCCTTACATAACGTTTGACTTTTACTCCAGTTAGCTATCACGCGTGTTTTTCACCTCCACCAGGCTTTACACAGAAACAGAAGACCCCTGTCCGGAGCGGCCCACAGAGCTGGTGGTTCCAGGACAATCGGCTGTCCCCACGCGTGTCTGTTTTGACCCTCAGGCAACCAGAACACGAAACTTTCCCAAGAAATCCAGCACACGAATCATTCTGTGACTTTCAAGAATATGCCGAAGACTGGCAGAGCCGTCTTGGGGTGACGGCCCACACCCTGCACACCTCTCCCCCCAGCTCTGGCTCGGAATGCCCTGCTCTCCCGACTCGCCCGCCGACAGCTCTTCGTCCACACAGAGTGGCCTAGCTCGGCAACTCCACACACGCACCCTGCAAGTCTGAAATCACGAGGGGTCCGGCATGATGAAGACCCTCTGGCTGCCAGTTACCACACTGCGGTGTGGTGGGATGACACGATGCTGAGAGCCGAGACTCTGGCCTTCACCACAACTGTCTGCTGGACACAATGTCAGGGACATCAGCTGATGCTCGCCACCTGCTCCGCCCATGCAGAGCAACCTCGGGAGGGCATCAGTGGGGCCGTTCGCCCGGCGACAGAGGACCTCCCTTGGTTAGGTGGTCATCATTCCCTCTGCTCGTCGAGTCAGCAGAGTTAATTGGGTGCTGGCCCAAAGAGGCCTTCAGCTGGAGACACATGCCAGCTCCCTCACTAGCTCAAAGTAAGAATGGACTAGAGGCCAGGTGCAGCGGCTCATGCCTGTCATCCCAGTACTTTGGCAGGCGGAGGAGAGAAGATGGCCTGAGCTCAGGTGCTCGAGACCAGCCTGGGCATCTTGGTGAGACCTCATCTCTATAAAATATAAAAGAAATTAGCCAGGCACGGTGGCATGCACCTGTAGTTCCAGCTACTTGGAAGGCTGAGGCGGAAGGATCGCCGGAGCCCAGCAGGTCGAGGCTGCGGTGGCTGGGAGCGTGCTACCACCCTCCAGCCTGGGTGACAGACTTGAGACTCCGACTCAAAAAAAAAAAAAGAAAAAAGAATGGACTAGAAGGCCCCCCCCTAAGTCGGCCTCAAGCAAGCAGGGGTTCCCTGTGAAAAACGAGCCTAGGGAGGGATGTGCCCACTTGACTGTCGTGGCAGGTCCAGCAGTGCTGCCCCCATCTGAGAAGGTGAAAACGGGGCTTCTAGGTCCAACAACTCTTCTGTGGGGGGTTGAGACCAGATGGAGTGGTGGCCCTGCTCTGTGTCGTCCTACACACCTCCTTTCTGTGACACACGGCACCACAGGTCCTCACGTAGGGCTCGCAAAAGCGCCACACTCCTGAGTTCCTCAGCTGGGTCCCCCTGAGGTTCCTTCCTGTCCTGCTCACTTTCGATGTGTCCAAAAGGAGCCCGAATCAATTTCTTTCTTTCTTTTTTTGAGTCGGAGTCTCACTCTGTTGCTCAGGCTGGAGTGCAATGGCACCCTCATGACCACCGCAGCCTCTCGACCTCCTGGGCTCAGGCAATCCTTCCGCCTCAGCCTTCTGAGTAGTTGGAACCACAGGCATATGCCACCATGCCCGACTAATTTTTTTGATTAACTGTAGAGACGAGGTCTCTCCATGTTGCTCAGGCTGATCTCGAACCCCCAAGCTCAGGCAATCTTCTCGCCTCGCCTCGGCCTCCCAAAGCGCTGGGATTACAGGCTTGAGCCACCGTGCCTGGCCCGAATCAATTTCAAGCAGGTGGGCCAGCCGGCACGTCCCCAGGGCCTGGGGGACTCCAGCCTCGTGTCCTGACCAGCCTGGGGCTCTCTGGGGTGCGGGCTGGGCGACTGGCATGTACCCTGAGTGCCTCCTCTGCGATCCCCCAGCCTTGTGCCTTGATCCAAGGCAGGGCCCAGCGTGCCAGCCCATCTGTTGCCTAATCCCCAAGGCCAGGCCTCCCTCCAGATGAGCCTAGACTCCACTTGCACCTGGGAAGGGAAGGCAGGTAGAGAAACCGCAGGGCCAAGGACAGGGCAGGGGCAGGGTGCTTTAGGGCCAGAGAAAGGGCGTGTGGCCCTTGGCCAGGAGAGGCCCTGTCTACCTCCCTCTTTCTGAGGGACTCCGGACTCACCTGTCTCAGACAGAGACGTTAAAGAGGAAGACACACGTGGTCCGGGCAGAGCCCCGAGAGGCAGCTCGGCAGAGCCAGAGCGTGGGTCAGTGGCAGCCAGGGCAGGGGACTGTGGCGATGGCTGCACACCCTGTATACATTAAACTCCACTGAACGGTGTGCTTTAGACAGGCAAACCGCATGAGGTGTGAGTTAAAGTGCAAGAAAGCTGTTGTATTTAAAAAAAAAAAAAAAAGCACAAGGCAGCAGCTACTGGGGGAGGCAGAAAGTTGGAAGGGGGTCCCTGCTGGGCCAGGGGTACACCTGGAAGTGGCATTTGCTAACTCACTTCCCAAAGAGCCAAGCAGACAGGAAGTCAGGATAAACAAAGACAGCCGCTTTTCAGAAAAGAGCTGGAGAAAACACGAGTCCATCCCTGTTAGTCTGGAGGGTGGAGGACCGACAGCAGGAAAAAACTCCCATTCTGTAAGCGATGACTTTAAAGAACCAATTGGGATTGTGGAGTACAGGGTCGCCCATTCAGGGTACACATCTCCAGATGCTGGCTGGTGTGGTGGCTCACGCCTATATCCCAGCACTTCGTGAGGCCGAGGCAGGAGGATGGCTTGAGCCCAGGAGTTCGAGACCAGCCTGGGCAACATCGTGAGACCTTGTCTCTACAAAAAATCAAAAAATTAGCCAGGCGGCTATTCAGGAGGCTGAACCGGGAGGACTGCCTCCCAGGAGGCTGAGGCTGTGGGGAGCCTTGACTGTGCCTCTGCATTGCAGCCTTGGCGATAGAGTGAGACCCTGACTCCAAAAAAACCTCTAGATGCTGGAATAACATCTGTCCCACCATGCTGACTTCAGCTAGTGTCGACAAAAAACACCGCTCTGCTTCAAGAATGTAAGAAACATTCCACCTTAATATGTATGTTATGGTTTTAAAGAAGCCATTTCTTTCTTCCTTTTTTTTTTTAAGAGTTGGAGTTTCACTCAGTCGCCCAGGTCGAAGTACAGTGGCATGCTCCTGGCCACCCCAGCATTGACTTGCTGGGCTAAGACTATCCTTTCTGCCTCAGCCTTCCAAGTAGCTGGACCTACAGGCATGCGCCACCATGCCCAGCTAATTTTTTGGTTTACTGCAGAAATGAGGTCTTACCGAGTTGCCCCGGCTGATCTCCAACCCCTGGGCTCAGGCAATCCTCTCGCCGCTGCCTCCCAAAGTGCTGGGATTACAGGTGTGAGCCACCACGCCTGGCTTGACGAAGCCACTTCTAATGTGTTCAAACCAGAAAGTAAAGCACATTCGACATACTCAGGTGATCATAATGCACACAGAACAAGCCCCCATGAAAGGAACGACATACATCCCTGTCCAGCTGATGTTTACACCCTCCTGCACAAAGATGACAGAAAAAAGGTTGGTCCAGCCCACTTGAGCTCAGAAGAGCACACCCCTAAAAGGCTGGGTGACAACTTTTTAACCAAAGCTAGCAATGGCTACAGAAGCCAACGGTCCAGCTGTGTCTGCGCTAGCACCGATGTGGGGCAGGGGTTTTGTTTTTGGGGAAACAGTAGCATAAAAAAACCTTTGTTTGGTTGAAGAAAAAAGCTGAGAGGGCTTGAAATACTTGTACTGAAGTCACCCCTGCCTAAAAAAACCACTGGTTCTTGCTGCAATAATTAAGATCTTAGCCTTTTGTCTTTGCTTTGTTTTTGTCTTAAACAAAGAAGTCTAGTTCCACTGCAGACTAAGACAATTGTGGCAACTTCTTGTGAGGGATGAAAAAAAGAAACAGTAGAACGCTATTCTAGACCAAAGACAGATAGACACAAAAAAGGGTAAGTGGCAAAGGAGACATCCTGAGATGAGCCAAGCATCTCTTCACCACGGTCTTCCCTGGGTGGCAGAGTGTGACCTGATGTTAACATCACATCTCTCTTTTTTTTTTTTGAGTCGGAATCTCACCTGGACTTGTGTCTGGCCGGAAACAGACACAAGCACACCAGTGAGGAAGGCGACTGGACAGCTTTGGTTACAAAACCAAAGAAAAACAGCCTCCAAGGATTCCAGTGAAGTTCCTGGCGGCTTTTAACTTCTTAACCTGGCAGTCGAGACCTGGAGGCCAGTCTTGATCTCTCCTAAGGACAGCTGGATTAAGACAGAGACACGAGAGTACGTGGCAACAGAGGCACTCTAGGACCCCACAAGGCTGAAGTGCAGTGGCACGATCGTGGCCACCGCAGCCTTGACCTCCTGGGTTCCGTAGATCCTTTCGCCTCAGCCTCCTGAGGAGCTGGGACTACAGATGTGTGCCACCACATCTGGCGAATTTTTAAAATTTTTTTGTAGAGACAAGGTCTTGCTCTGTTGCCCAGGCTGGTCTCGAACTCCTAGGCTCAAGCAATCCTTGTGCCTCAGCCTCCCAAAGTGCTGGCATTACAGGCATGAGGCACCGTAACCTACCTATCTCCCTGACACTTGAGCAATGCTTTATTGATTTAATGATCTTTATTGATTTAATGATCTAAGCTGATGAGAGACACCGCTCCCGCAAGGGTGAAACAGAACAGGGGCACGGAGAAGAAAAGACAGACAAGTGGCTCCTGACACAGCTTTAAATGAGCTGCTCTCCCTCGGCAGCCTTGCCAGCGAGACCACAGTGCGAAGCCTGACGTGCTGCAGCTTGCAGGGCTTAACTCCAGTGATCTCTAGCTCGACGCCACTGTAACGTCTCACTGCAGCTGAGACCTGGACTTGTGTCTGGCCGGAAACAGACACAAGCACACCAGTGAGGAAGGCGACTGGACAGCTTTGGCTACAAAACCAAAGAAAAACAGCCTCCAAGGATTCCAGTGAGGTTTCTGGCGGCTTTCAACTTCTTAACCTGGCAGTCGAGACCTCGAGGCCAGTCTCGACCTCGAGGCCAGTCTCGACCTCTCCTAAGGACAGCTGGGTTGAGACAGAGACACGAGAGTGTGTGGCAACAGAGGCACTCCAGAACCCCACCAGCGCGTGTCATGTCATCCTGGCTCACCTGGGCTGTCTCCCTGTTACCTTGTGAGTTCTTAAAAACAGTAACACTGAGTTTTATCTCCTCATCGAACAGCTCTTGTATGTAGTAGGCATTTACTACATGTTTATTTTTATTATTTTGGGTCCAAGTCTCTCACTCTGTCGCCCAGGCTGGAGTGCAGTGGCATGCTCACAGCCACCGCAGCTTCGACTTGCTGGGCTCAGGTGATACTTCTGCCTCAGCCTCCCAAGTAGCTGGAAGTACAGGCATGTACCGCCACGCCCAACTTTTTTTGATTTATTGCAGAGACGAGGTCTCTCCATGTTGCCCAGCCTGGTCTCAAACTCCTGGGCTCAGGCAATCCTCTCACCACTGCCTCCCAAACTGCTGGAATTACAGCTGTGAGCCATCGTGCCTGGCCTAAAAGTTTATTACTATTATTTTTAGAGTTGGGGTCTCACTCTGTCACCCCGACTGGAGTGCAGTGGCACAATCACGGTTCTTTGCAGCCTCGACCTCCAGGGCTCAAGTGATCCTCCCACCTCAGCCTCCCGAGTAGCTGAGGCTACAAGTGTGCACCCTGGTGTTCAGCTAATTTTTAATTTTTTTGTGTGGAGATGGGTCTCGCTTTGTTGCCCAGGCTGGTATCAAACTCCTGGCCTCAAGCCATCCTCCCACCTGGGCCTCTCAACGCGCTGGGGTTATAGGCGTGAGCCACTGCAGCCATCCTCGAAATGTCTACTGAACTGAACTTTTGTAAGTGCACTTTAGCTATGACTTAAAATCGCTGTGTGACCAGGAGAGTTCCGATCAGTCTGGGGGAGACGCCTGAAAGGAGGGACAGGGTTACCTCCTGGCTGGCAGGAAGGCATTTCCTCCTCGCTCCGCTGGCCCCGCTTCCTCCCTGAAATCACAGAGCCCTGGCGTGTCGGTTTCTGGCACACTTCTGAGACTCCCGTCTAACCCAGCCGTGCGTAAAGCTCCACCACCCCCTACTTTGCCTTCTTATTCCATGAGCTGCAGGCGAGGCCACAGACATGAAAAGTTCTGGAGAAGGAAGGGGTCACTCAAGAGCCGGAATGGCTGCCTGGTCATGGGCACGTGCTGTGACTTTAGGGCCACAACACTTGTTAGCTTAGGGAAAAGGGGGACTTCCAGACAGACCATGGATTTTTTGCGGGGGGGACAGGCTCTTACTCTGTCACCCAGGCTGGAGTGTAGTGGCACCATCACAGCTCAACACAGCCTCAACCTCCTGGGCTTAAGTGATCCTCCTGCCTCAGCCTCCCAAGAAGATGGGACTACAGGCGTGTGCCACCATGCCTGGCTAGTTTTTTAATTTTTTGTAGAGATGAGGTCTCACTGTATTGCCCAGGCTGGTCTTGAACCTGGGCTCCAGTGATTCTCCTGCCTCAGCCTCCCAAAGTGTTGGGATTACAGGCGTGAGCCACCGCACCCAGCAGTCCACTGAATTTTAAATCTCTAAAAACTCACTCATGAATCTAGATCATCGTTTTTGTCCAGGTCAGAGGTAAAAATGACAGCAAGTATGACTGGGATGTCCCCACCTCGCGAATTCCCTAAGAACCATGGGGTGAAGGGTCCCACGCTCCTCAACCAGCCACGTCCTGTCTTCTCCGGAGGAAGCTGCGGTGTGTCTGAAGGGCGGGACAGGCTCCAGGACACACTCCGGACCGGAGAACACTGGCAGGAGGCGGCATGGCGCCCTGGCGGTGCACCAGGACGGCTCCCGAGACGGCGTGCATACCGGAGACGCCAGCTCCAAGCGGCTGAGCATCTCCGGTGACCTAACCCCGGAGGCTTCCTTCAGCAGCCTTAGCGAGCTTTCCTTTGGAGTCACATTGCCTCTCAAGGTCGTAAGTTCCAGAACCACACGACCAGCTCCGGAAAGCTGTGCTGCCTTGTACTGCCAAAGGAAAAACACATTTGAGGGACAGCCTCTTAGATGCCTAGGATTTGGCCAACTAATTCCAGTTCTGGCTATACCTTTCAATAGAAAATGTTCACAGGCAGAATTCTTTATTAAAAAAAAAAGCATGCCTCATAAGAGTGGGATTCAGGACACTGGAGCCACACAACCAGCCTCTTGAGAAATGCGGACTCTGCATACACTGCCCCTTCAAACAACCTCGGCCATGACGGCGGCCGTCTGGACAATCAGAACAATCCTGTGGGAGGAGTTCTTTTAATTTTTAATTTGCACTGGCTCAGGAGAAAAGTTTCTAAACAGCAGAGATCTTGTTATATTTTAGGCAACACATCAACTAGTATTTAAAAACTTCAGGATACTCTCATTGCACATCAGACATGCATCCTGTATCTTCTTCTTTTTTTTTTTTGAGTTGGAATCTCACTCCGTCGCCCAGACTGGAGTGCAGTGGCCGCTCCCGGCCACCGCAGCCTCGACCTGCTGGGCTCCGGCGATCCTTCCGCCTCAGCCTTCCAAGTAGCTGGAACTACAGGTGTGTGCTACCACGCCTGGCTCATTTTAGATTTATTGTAGAGATGAGGTCTCGCCAAGTTGCTTGGGTGGGTCTTGAACCTCGACCAGGTGGGCTCAGGCAATCCTCTCGCCTCAGCCTCCCAAAGTGCTGGGATTGCAGGCTGAGCCACCGAGCCTAGCCTGTGTCTTCTTTTTTAAAAAAACCTTTGCTTAAAAAATACTTCCACAGATCAGGACTAGGCTGTTTTCTGTAAAAGGACCTTTGAGAGGTGCGTTCACAGGCCATACAGGGGAGACCAAGAGACACTGTGTCCTATGCACCTCTCATGACCCATGGCTGACTCTACTTCTAACGAGAAAAGTCACAGGAGGGACCTGGTGCGGCGGAATGAAAGGCAGGCATGTTGCTCCTCTCCAAACGTACACGTCCAAGAAGCAGAGGGCGACGCTGAAGGTGGCACTCTGGCAGGAACTGCCCGCTTAGAGCAGTACTTGGGGAACGCCCAGTCGGACAGCTGGTTACACGCTAGGTGCCACTGACTAGCAAACGCGGAATTTTCTCCGTGGAATGATAACAGATGCCGACTCGACGTATCTCAGTAACTGCTTATGAAGGAAACACTTGCAAACAGTTAACAGGCCTGAACGGCAGGTGAGGAAACACGACCGGACATTCCGCCATCATCGGGGCAACCCTGGTGGCTCAGGGGAACTCGCAGCAGAACCATGTGATCAAACACTCGTCGCACGGATGGAACCTAGGCCATGCCTTGTAAGGGTGGATTCAGGACGCTGTCTCGGCGATTTCGCGGTCACCTACGTGAGGGTGCCATGGGGCACATCACAGCAGTGTTGCCTGAGAAGCTCGCTGGACACAGGAGAGCTGAGCAGGACAGAATGGGCGACTTCTAAACTCGCAGCGATGCCCCAACAAGGCCAGCAGAATAAGAGACATGGGAGACACCAGGGAGGAGGGGAGTTCCCTTTCGCCAGCTTGCCTTTAGTTATCGAAGAGAAAGTAATTTGGAGACTGCCGATCGGGGAGGTAGAGGAAGGCCCAATGAACACGAGGGGGTGGGGCAGAGGAGCTCTGCCCTCTTGGAGGCCACGGCGCCCTTGCAAGGGCCTTGAGAGAGGCTTACTCTCCACCCACTCTTCTGAGGCACGTGACCCGATGTTTATAAATCTGCACCATCTCTGAACCTGATGATATGTCTAATATCTTATATTATTAAAAAATTTCCATGATGAAAAGTTTCCGATTAAGCCATTTCTCTGTGTGACTTTGGAGCTGAAAGTTATAGACTCCTTGCAAACGAGAGCATTTCTCTCTGTAGGTCTCCCCTGTGTGACATCTTGGACAAAGAGCCAATGTAATGCGTGTTCTCCAAATTTGCCAGAGGACCAACCTGAATATCCCATTTGCCTGGACATTCTCTGAGAAGCTGTATTCTCCTTTGTTCTGTAAAATACAATAGAGCTGAATGTATTTACACGGCCGTGTCCAGTAAACTCCCCAAGTTCATTTTAGCCCTGCTTCTCCTGGTCAGCATGTCCCGCAGGGGCTCTGGCTACTTCGACCCTCCTAAGAGCTTCTTTTCGTCTTCGCCTCAGCCTCTGTGGGTTTGGAACCACCGAGGTCACCAGATGGGAATAAGCGACCTGCTCCCTACCTGCTGTGACTGCAGCTAACCGCGGCCCCGATGGTCGGTTTCTTGGGGGATGGTCTTGGCTGAGAGAGACTGCTTGGTCAAGGCTGCACCTCCTTCCAGGGGAAGCCCAGGCCCAAGCCTGCCACCAGCAGGTCTGAAGGCCCCCATGACCCAGTGTGGGGTGGCTGAAGGGACCCCGGCTTCAGAGTGCCTGAGAACAGCAGAGGCCGCAGGGTCTGCACCACAGTTTGCCTACTTCTCTGCCTGGTCCCCCACTGGCTTCCTGGCACAGATGGTGACCCTGGGAACACGCCCAGGACGTGCCTCCTGCATCTGGCCTTCATGTCTGCCCCGGGGACGCAGAGGTGCACCAGCTTAGTTGGTCATCGCGGGTTGCAGTCACTAGGATGTGCGCTCCACTGCTGTGCCCTTGACTCTTGAGTAGTGAGTCAGCATTTCAGCCGATAAAGCACACACCTAAGCATGTGCACACACACGAGACAGGAGGTTAATACAGAAGGGTCAACTCTACTCATCAGTGGACAAGTCTTAGGGGTAATGAAGTTCTGACTGTCTTTGGAGTTTGTGTTTGAGCTACCACCCAGGACTGATGAACAGGAGGCATTATGGCCGGGCTCGGTGGCTCAGCCTGTAATCCCAGCACTTTGAGAGGCCGAGGTGAGTGGATTGCCTGAGCCCACCAGCTGAAGACCAGCCCGGGCAACTTGGCAAGACCTTGTCTCTACAATAAATCAAAAATTAGCCGGCGTGGTAGCGTGCGCCTGTAGCTCCAGCTACCTGGAAGGCTGAGGCAGAAGGATCGCCCGAACCCAGCAAGTCAAGTTGCGGTGGACAGAGTGAGACTCCAACGCACCCCCCCCAAAAAAAAGGAGGCAGGAGGCATTACTTGGTTCATATAAAGTAGTAACTGTCCTTCCCCAGATTCAAAACATTTGATACAGTTGGTATCAGGGTTTCTCCCAGGAGGAAAAGAACATCAGGTATTGCATCCATTCTCTATCAAGAGCCACAGTACAAACAAAACATTACAAGTTATGCTTCAAGTTCAACAAGAAAGTGAGTATGAAAGGCAAGAAAATAATTCAGATATCCTTGAAGTTGAACTCCTGGGCTCAAGTGATCCTCATGCCTTAGCCTCTCAAAGTGCTGGGATTACAGGTGTGAGCCACCATGCCCAGCCTCAGATATCCTAATTCACTACCCCTTTACTTAGACACCAGGATCATCTGGGGAACATTCTCAAGTTTACCTCACCACCCCATGCACAAGGTAGTCTCTTAGTTAGCCACTCCAAGTTTCAGAATTACCCCTCACTACCAGAGTAGGACTGCATTCTAACTATTCTTTGGAGAACATTCTCCACTAATTATTGGAACATTAATCTGTATGTCTGTTTTGCATATTCTTTTAAAATGTATCTTTTAAGTATAATCTTTACTTATTAGAGACAGGGTCTTACTATGTTGGCCAAACTGGTCTTGAACTCCTGGCCTCAAGTGATCCGCCTGCTTCGGCCTCCCAAAGTGCTGGGATTTACAGGCATGATCCACTATGTTCGGCCTCTATTCTGAACTATTTGTAGGCTCTCGGATATTCAGAAAGTCATTTGTTATATATTTTTCTTTTGATGAGCCAGCCAAATAATATTTATTACACACTACCATGATGGTTTAACAGAAGAAGATATGCAACAGGAGTCTATAAAAATTCTATCAAGCCGGGCTTGGTGGTTCAGCCTGTAATCCCGCTCTTTGGGAGGCTGAGGTGAGTGGATTGCCTGAGCCCGTGGGTTCAAGACCCGCCTGGGCAACTTGGCAAGACCTCATCTATACAATAAATCAAAAACTAGCTGGGCATGGTAGCGCGTGCCTGTAGTTCCAGCTACTTGGAAGGCAGAGGCGGAAGGATCGCCGGAGCCCAGCAGGTCGAGGCTGCGGTGGTCGGGAGCGGCCACTGCACTCCAGTCTGGGCGACAGAGTGAGACTCCAACTCAAAAAAAAAAAAAAAAAAATCCTATCAACCCTATTAACTGCCCCATGCCATGGATACCTTCCTGCCAGCATCATCAGGGCTAACGGTAGGGCTCAGCACATCCGAGGAGTCCCGTGCTCCCACGAGAAGAAGGCGGCTTGTGGCTCCAGCTGGGGTTCTGGGCCGATCCCCTCCCGCTACGGATGGAAAGGTCTCCCTCTCCAGAGGGTGAGTATCCTGGGGTGGGGGCCAGGGATGGGGGAAGTGGACCAAAAAGACCATCTCAACTCAAAACTAAAGACTCTCTGTAAGATCCCCAAGGTGATGTAAGGGCCTGGACTCTGAGAGAATCAGCTCCAAAAGCGTTTCTGTTAATGGGTTCACAAGGCCATGCCAAGACGGGCTGCTTGGATCGGGGAGCTCTCCTTTTGGTCCTCCACGCTCGCCCGGCTCTGCTGCTCCTCCAGGCCTTCCTGGGTCCGAGCGGCCTGCGCTACAAGCTGCGGCGGGGATCTGCCCGCGGCTGTGGGTGATGCTTTGTATTTGCGCAAAATTTAGGATGATCAAAAATAAAATGCCATTTTCACAAAGAAGCATCCTGAAACACCAGTCCTGTCAACCCAGAAGGATTTTGCAAGAGATCCCTTGAAGGGAGGGGGCGGGGTGCACAGTCAACCCAGCAAAGCCTGTGAGGGCAGGAAAGGACACCGTCACTCACCAGAGAGACGCTTCGGGTCCCAGAACTGCTGCTCTGACTCTCCAAGCTTCCGCCTCTGCTCAGGCCGCTGAGTCTGCAGCCGGGAGACGCGTCGGGGTCCATCTCCGAGGAGTCTGACTTCCGGTGGGCTATAGGCATCCCCACAGAATCCTCGGGAGTGGCTTGGTCACAGGAAGTGGGGAAGGAAGCCAGCGTCCCATGCCGCGGGAGTGGGCTGCTTCTAGAGAAATCAAACACCGAGTGATACCGGTCAGTGAGTCCAGACAGGAAAATGCCTTGTCCTTCAAAAATGAAAGGCCCAGCACCAGTAAGATCCATCTCGACTTACAGACTCAACTGTCAGGATGGAAGTAATTACAAAACCCCATGTCAACTTGTTTAGGGATGCTGGTTTCCATCTCTCCTTTAAATTGTTGCCATTCTGAAGACACAATGACTTAAAAATATGTACATATTTTTAGAAGAAGGGGTCTTGCTGTGTAGCCCAGGCTGGCCTCAAACTCCTGAGCTCAAGCGATCCTCCTGCCTCAGCTTCCCAGTAGCTGACACTGTAAGTGCATGCCACCGTGCCCAGCTTTGATAATTTTTAAGTAAAGACTGTTGTATTATTAAAAATTATTCTGGTGCTGGAAACTTGATAGAATAGTGTCTTGACACCTCTCCTACATGGAGAGCCTGCACTTTGAAGCTCTTTCACACTCAGACTCAGGCTTTCCCTGTCTTTTCTTCCCCAGACACCACAAAACTGCAGTCCCTTCTCCAGTTCCGTCACAGTTCAGAGTTGGGTGAGGTGACAAGTTGCTCTTGGGAGTCTGGTTGACATCCCAAAACGGAAGACTCTTTGGAAGCCTCCATGCTACCATATCTTTTACGTAACAAGTAAACTGCCCGAGGTTAACACTGAGAGGAAGTTCCCAGCTTGACTTCCAGGAACAAAGACATCAAAGCCGTCTCTTGCCAGCCCTTCCTTTCATGCAGTCCTATGTCCTTGTTAGCAGGACATCCAGTCTAGCTCCTGAACAACAGAAAATTAAGAGAGTTCAACAGAACCTTCTAGAAGACAAAGAAGACTGATAGGAATAAGCATCTCGTTGATGAATACTGAAAAAAAGATCATTTATGGAGAAAGTCCAAACAACACTGAACATCTTTGGGGGACCATGTCATTTACTTCAAGACATTACCGTGAAAACCTTCTCAGAAATCCTGCAGAGATCTCTGCCATAAGGACTTTAAAAGCTCGTCCTCGCCCCACTTCTCTTCACTTTTCTGGTGAGTCAGCACAGGTCAATTGGCCATTTAAAAGCAAGACTAGGCCGGACTCAGTGGCTCAGCCTGTAATCCCATCACTTTGGGAGGCTGAGGTGAGTGGAATGCCTGAGCCGGTGGGTTCGAGACCAGCCCAGGCAACTTGGCGAGAACTCGTCTCTACAATAAAAAACCAAAAATTAGCCGGGCGTGGTAGCGCATGCCTGCAGTTCCGGCTCCTTGAAAGGTTGAAGCAGAAGGATCGCTGGAGCCCAGCAGGTCGACGCATGGGTGGTCGTGAGCGTGCCACTGTACAACAGCCTGGGCCATGGAGTGAGACTCCAACTCGACAAATAAATAAATAAAATAAAAGTTAAAAGGAAAAAAACTCAGCAAGGCTAGGAAACTGGAAGATTCTGAGCATATATACTTTAAGATGTCATTATTCATAAAAAATAAAGATTTAGCGTGGAAGGTCCGGGTAGATCGGCAACTCTCTTCATCTTCCCTGTACAATCCAGAAGGACCCAGAATGACCTAGAGGGAATGACCCACTAAGCCCTCCTTTCGCCATCCCTCCCCTGCCCACCTCGGGACCAAACGGTCACAGCCAGGTACACAGACTAAGGGGGTCTTTCTGGTATGATGCTAGTCAAAGCTCCATCCTAGGCACAGGGCTTGCGGGCTTGCCACACCAGCGCGCTGTGGCGGCATCTCTGCTCCCGACCCTGCCACTCACAAGCAACCACCTAGTGGGCGACCTGAAGCTACCTGCAGATTCTGCCTCTGCAACATCAGTTGTGCCCACTTCCTTTCTGGTCCCGCTCCCTAGTTCAAGACATTGTAGCCCATGCCTGCATCACTGCCATAGCCAAGTGTCTTTGTCTGTTTTATGCAGCTATCACAGAAGACCAGAGGCTGCGCAGTTCATCACGAACAGAAGCTCCTTGGCCTTGTGGTTCTGGAGGCTGGGCCGTCCGAGATGGAGGGGCTGCATCTGGTGAGGGCCTTCCTGAGTGCCACGATGTGGTGGCAGGCACCATATGGGCGAGTGCGCGAGGGTGCTGGAGGGCCAAACTCACTTTTGTAACAAACCCACTCGAGATAACAACAGGAGTCCCTGTGAGGCAGAGTCCCTGTGGCCCAAAATGTCTCAAGGTCCTGCCTCTCCTGGTGTGTTGAGGATTAAGTCTTCAGCATGGGAACTCTGGGGCGCAAGTTCCAACCACAGCAGCCACCCTTCTCCATCCTTCTGCTGGACTAATCTCGGAACACCACTCTGACGTCACCACCCTCCCCAAAGAAACCAACTTTAACCCACACCCAACAGGCTTCAGCATCAATGCTTCCTCCTACCGATCAATACTGGCTTCCGCCTGAGCCCTCACCTCCTTTCCAGCCCGAACACACTCTGTGATGTTTGCTGTTTTCCTGCTTCACAAGGAACAGGTTCAAGGTGCTCGAGAAAGATATGAATGAGAGTCAGCCATTCTGGAGAGCACCCATCTATGCACCGATTCTTTTTGCTGTTTTATTTTAGAGTTGTGGGGTACAAGTGAGGATTTGCTAAATAGGTACAGTGCGTGCAGGTGAGGTCTTGGCTTCCAGCAAGCCCTCTCTCCCCGGTAGTGGACACAGTGCCCACTGGGTGGCTGTATGCCCTTGTCCCCCCCGCCATCAACAGTGCCCAGCAACAGTTGTTCCTGCCTTTGCAGGCACTGATTCTTTTTTTTTTTTTTTTTTTGAGTTGGAGTCTCACTGTGTCGCCCAGACTGGAGTGCAGTGGCTGCTCCTGGCCACCGCAGCCTCGACCTGCCGGGCTCCTTCCGCCTCAGCCTTCTGAGTAGCCGGAATTACAGGCATGTGCTACCACACCTGGCTGATTTTTTGATTTATTGTAGAGATGAGGTCTTGCTGCCCAGGCGGGTCTCGAACCCGCGGGCTCAGGCAATCCACTCACCTCAGCCTCCCAAAGGCGTGGGATTATAGGCTGAGCCACTGAGCCCGGCTTAGGCACTGATTCTTAATCTAAGCGACATATCAGTAACTCTTTGGAACTAGAGCCTGACCTACTGGATGCATTTATGAAGGCCAAACCTGAGCACATGTGTTTTTAGCATTCCACACATGCCTCAGCCGCATGGCGCCAGCCTAGTGGAAGACAGATGTGGAACAACGTTCAGTGCCATTACAGGGGACACGGGCGTGCCAGTGCTTCCGGGTGGGTTTGGAGACGTCACAACAAAGGTAACAACTAAGCCAAGCCCTGAGAGACACCTGCGGTTCAGGGAGACTGCTGGTTACACACTCTGATGGGCAACTCCAGAGGGAGAAAGATGGCCACGCAAAGGCATGACGTGCGTGGCCTGTCCGCAAGACGGTGATGACCAGGCCAAAGCACTGAACTCTGCACAGGCACGAAATGGGCTGGAAAGTGGGGGCAGAGAGGAGCCAACAGAGGGACGTGGGCAATGGGCTGTGGGGAGAGGAGGCTTGGATTGGTGAACTTCACCCACGGGGAGGGGAGCCATCGGGGGTGTACACCCAGTAAGCAACAGGGTGAGGTTTTTGGTCTAGAAAAATAACTGACAGTAGTTTGAGGGTGGACAGAACCAGGGGGAGACCTGAAAGCAACCAGGACACTATACACTCTTTAAAAAAGAATGTGGCAGCTCAGTGGTCTCTGAGACATCTCATGTGTGAAAAAGGCAAGAGAAAGACCAGAGGTTAGTACAAGTCCGCTTTTACAGGGAAATAAGGAGAAAACATATGTGCGTGTGCTTTTATGTGCAGAAAACCCTTCTGGAAGGACAGACAAGAAAACGCTAACAGTGCTCGTCTCTGGGGAGCGACAACGGGATGGCGGTGAGGGGGCGGGAGGGACGCGCCTTCCTTGAATGGCCTTTCCTATGCTGCACGTAGTAACTTCTCAGAACGTGATGTATTTAACAGGCAATAAAAGCTGTCACAGATTATTTCACAGCTCCCATAAGAGATGACGCAGACCTGAACACGGCCGCGGCTACAAGGGAAGAAGAGGGAAGGGGTGAGAGGTCAAAGGCAGGAATCCCTGAAACCCCAGGCAGGAGAGCATCTCTATGGTAAAAGGACAGGCTAACAGGGGCCGCAAACATGCGAAACAGAACAAGGACCCGAGACGACCCAGGAGTCCATCAACCGAGGAGACCCTGTAAAAGGTGGGTCAGAGGGCAACCCCTTCGGGTCCCCTCCCACTGTGGGAACGTTTCTGTCCTCTCAATAAAGCCTGCTTTCTCAAAAAAAAAAGTTGGGTCAGAAATCACCCACAGTGGCTCCACGGGAAGCAGCTGTCCAGGACGCAGATGTGAGGTGTTCTGAATCTGGGCTGTCACAGGAGAGAAAAAGAGAAAGCATTGGCCATGGGGGACTGCAGGGCTGAAGAAAGGAATTTGGGGGTTGCGTGTTTTTGTTTTGTTTTGTTTTTTTAAAATTTATTTTTCTTTATTTTTTCTTAAGAGAGAGAGAGAGAGAGAGAGTTTTGTGTTGTTTTAAGGACAGAAGCTTGAGCCTATAAATGGGCTAAGGGAAAAGAGGAGGTAAAAACCCTGGAGCGAGATGGGTCCTCTCTGGCCGTCAGTGGCCACCCCGCCTAGCCGGCCTGCAGAAGGCTGACCAGTGCTGGATGAACGCCATGACCGCGGCTCCTCCTGGCCGGGGAACGCTCCGTCATCCTAAAAAAGAGCCAGGAGGAGTCGAAGAAGAACCAAACGGCACTTTTTAAAAAGGGAAATGTAGTCATGATTTTAAAACTCAGTGGATGGGGTAAAGAAAAGATGACAGCCAGGTGGAGAGAGCATGGGAGAAGGAAGCTGATCGGAAGAGCCTGTCGTTGGTCCGGAAGGCAGCACAGAGAGACGGGCGAGCCGATGGGGGTGGACACGGAGGAAGGAAGGATGCCGATGTTTAGGGTTAGGTCTCGCTGGAGCGCCAGGGAGACCAGAGGCCGAGAGGCAGTATGTATGTGTCAGGAGACAATGGCGGGGAGTCCTCAGAATCCGTGAAAGATGCCACATAGGACATTCTCCGCCTGAGGGCTCCGCTCTCCCCCAGGATCCACTCTCAGATAGGGCCCCACCCCCCAGGATTCACTCTCGGTGGGTCCAGGGACTCCACTCCGCAGGATCTGCTCCCCATCATTCTCTAGCCTCACTCTCCGGCCTCAGGAGCAGGAAGACATCAGGTGGGCACCCTCGCCGGCTGGCTTCTTACTGAGTCCAGTCAGTGGCTCCCTCTCCACCAGGCCCCTGCAGTTGGTTTGTCCTTCTGGCTAAGAACACAGCTTCTGCGGATGCCTCTCTCCCACCCTGCCCCTCCCTTTGTCCCTTGGGCCCAGGGTGCCATCGGCCACTGAGTGTTGCTGTCTTCCAAGTCCTCACCATCCCTGTTGCTCTCCCCACGCCCCACCTGCATTTCCGAAGACTCTATGGGTTCACTTCCCTCAATTCTCTTCTAGTCTGTCATCTATAGCCCGAGAAGGACGTCAGTTCACAGATGGAGGATTCCAATGCCCCCCAACAGAATATATGTTTAAAATATATAGCTAGCATTCACAACGAGACTGTAGAACACTAGAAACAACATGGGAAATTTGAAAGCCACCGCAAGTCTTAAAAGGAGCCACAAAGCAGTAGCTAAAAGACCGAGGGAGGCCAGGTGCTCTGAGACACCTCTGGTGGGTGTTAGTTGGTATAACCCCCAGGAGGGTGGCTGGACGGTATCTATCAAAATGTGAAACACACACACACATACCCACCCATGCACCAGACAGTTCCACTTGGAGAAATGTATCCTACCGATAAACTGCACTCATGCAAAATGATATATGTATAAAGTTATTCACTGGAAAACTATTTGTAATAACAGAAAGAAAGAAAAAGAAAAAGAACCGAAGTGTCTACCAAAAGGGACAGGCTAAATACATCAAGGGCACGTCCACGCAACTGAGTACTAATTCACTGCAGAGAATGGGAAGCTCTCTACACACCAACGAGTGAAGAGCTCCACGAACATCACCAGGCAAAATGCGCAACACCTAGGACCACACGTCAAACACCAGGCTTTGTGCAAACTGAGAGATTACAGGAGAAAGACTCACGCCTGTATTTGCTGTTATGCGCATAAGAGACTCTGGACGGACACGCGAGCCAGGAACAGCTGCAGGTGTGAGGGGTCGGGCGGGTGGTGGGCAAGAGCTAAGTGGGGAGTCTTTAGAGTACAAGTCCCGGTTCTAACCACAGGAATGTGTCACATATGGAAAAACCTGAATAAGACGTTATAAAACCACTCACGGTGGCCTGGTGCAGTGGCTCATGCCTGTAATTCCAGTGCTTTGGAAGGCTGAAGCAGGAGGATTGCTTGAGGCCAGGGGTTTGAGGCTGCAGTGAGCTACGATCACGCCACTGCCTTCCAGCCTGGGCGACAGAGACTTTGTCTCAAACACACGCTCAAAGAAAAGACAGATCATTTTCAAGGAGTGATAATCAGTCTGACTTCTTGTAACAGTGGCACTGGAGACCAAAATACTGAAGAAAGACCCATCCGCCAAGACTGTGTGAACTAAAAAATATATTTTCAAGAGCAAGAGTAAAACAGTACAGAAAATGCACATTTCTAGAAGTTCTGTTTCCTCTGAAATCAGGTTTGAAAAAAGATTTACAAACACACACACACACGGTGCCAAAAATGTACACACATTTTAAGAAAGGAAAAAACGGTCTTAAAATCTTAATGCTCTGTAAGATGCATACAAGTCACCTTCGACTTCTGTGATTACAAGAGATGGACAGAATGGTTGCCATCAACATCCAGACACTTCTGATTAAGGTAAACATCTCTCAAAATGTGTACAAATGTTTTTGGCACCCCGTGTGTGTGTGTCTGTATACATACACATGAATTGTCAAGAGTTCTATCATAAATTTTCATATAGATAAAAACCTGAAGGAGTCTGCCACAAATATATCCCTACTAAAAACTCTAAGGCTACATTTCAGGAAGGAAAGATCCCACATGCAAAGTGTAAGAGGCAGGAGAGAACGAAGGTCAAGAAAAAGCAATAAGCAGGTGAGGACCCCTAAACACACACTGACGACCATCTCAAACAGCCGTTTTGTTTTCTCAGGTTAAAAAACAGAACTAAAATACACAACAGCAACAGCATATGCATTGGGAAGGAAGTGGGCTGAGTTGTGGAGGAAGGTCAAAGTCATGACTAACTTTTATATCTTGTAGACATTCATGTTAAACTTCTAGGGAAAGCACCAAAAAAAAAAAAAAAAAACAGAAATAGAATAGTCAACACCCAAAACACAAGAAGGGATACATGGAATTAAAAAAGAATCATTCTAAAAGAAGGCAAGGAAAAAAGAAAAATGGAACAGGGCCAATAAAAAGCATAAACTGTGATAAAGAGCAAATCCAAATATCTATCTAATTACAACTAAATTAATGGAAAATGATTCAGTGAAAAGACAAAAATGGTCACATTGGATTTTTCTTTCAGTGCAGCTGGATGCTGTTTACATGGGTCAGGGAAGAGTATGCAATTAGTGACCTCAAAAGGACAGAATAATATTTCGCAGCAAACGTGCATTAAAAAGAAAGATGGGCCGGGAGCGGTGGTTCAAGCCTGTCATCCCAGCACTTTGGGAGGCCAAGGTGAGAGGACTGCCTGAGCCCACGGGTTCGAGAACAGCCTGGGCAACTTGGCGAGACCTCATCTCTACAATGAGTCAAAAAATTAACTGGGCCTGGTAGTACGTGCCTATAAGTTCCAGTAACTCGGAAGACTGAAGCAGAAGGACTGCCACTGTCCAGCCTGGGTGACAGAGTGAGACTCCAACTAAAAAACAAAACAAAACACACACACACACAAAGAAAGAAGTATCACAGCAAGATCAGGCAAAAGCGATTAGGAAAAGGGAACTTACTAGAAATAAACAGAGTCACTGCAAAATGGCAAAAGGCTCAACTTACCTTACATGTACTCAGTAACCAAGGTAAGTATTTCAGAGATAAAGAGCATAACTCAGCAGGTCCTCCACTGTAGGGGAGACGGACAGATCAAGCAGGAGAATACAGAAGACCGGAACAACACACAAGGCTGACCTAACACATCCAATCGATGAAGCCGCTTCACAACAGACGTGCGGCCAAGCCACACAGGACACCGAGGAAAACGATGACAGACAGGCCATAAAGCATCAAACACACATTCTTTTACTCCAATGCAATTAAACTAAAAATCAGCGGCCTAAAGGTTACGAGAACCATGTGTGTAGTCATCAGTAATTTACACTTCTAAATAACTCTTGGAAAAAACAGTTGCTGAAAAGAGGTACTGAAAAAAGGTTATTAGGAACGATTTTCGGCCAGTAAATTTGAAAACAGATAAAATGAGCAAATTCATAGAAGAATATCCTGTTAAAGCTTCTTCAAGGTTAAAATAAAAAGTCTGAACAGACATAGAACCACTCAAGAAAATGAATCAGTAGATTAAAAAGCTTCCAAGGTCGGGCTCGGTGGCTCAGCCTGTAATCCCGCGCCTTTGGGAGGCTGAGGTGAGTGGATTGCCTGAGCCCGCGGGTTCGAGACCCGCCTGGGCAACTTGGCGAGACCTCATCTCTAAAATAAATCAAAAAATTAGCCGGGCGTGGCAGCATGCACCTGTAGTTCCAGCTACTTGGAAGCGAGAGGTGGAAGGATCGCTGGAGCCCAGCAGGTCGAGGCTGTGATGGCCGGGAGTGGCCACTGCACTCCAGTCTGGGTGACAGAGTGAGACTCCAAAAAAAAAAAAAAAAAAAAAAAAAAAAAAGCTTCCAAGAATGAAAACAGCAGATCTAGAAAGTTTTGCTGGAGAGTTCTACCATCATTCAAGGAACACACATCTCCAAGTTTATGCACACTTTTCCAGGAAGAGTACAAGAAGAAACAACAACCCCATCTCATTCTGAGGCCACTAAAATGTTAATTCCAAAGCCCAAGGGATATGTGAGACAGAAAAAATTACAGGTTACAGGCCAGTGTCCTCTGAGAACACAGTTACAAAAAGTCCTAAACAAAATTGCTAGTAAGCTGGGTCTCAGAAACAAACAATGACCGAGAAGAGTTAAGTCCAAGAATGGAAGGCTGCACAGAGTTTACTTTCCAAAGGATGTGCCACACCAGGAGATCAAAGAGAAATGTCCTACAGTTGTCAGTAGGCGACAAAGCATTTGATAAATTTAATATCATGCAAAAATATTTTAATACTTCACAAATTAAGAGGAACTTTAATTCAATAAGAGATTTTTTTTTAAATGACAGCAAACATCACACACGATGGATGTCAAGACATTAAAACCGTTCCCGTTACCATCACTTCTCCCACACTGCATCTTAAGTCCTAACCCACACACAAGGCAAGGAAAAAAATGTATTTTAGAAAGGAAGAAAGAAACCAAAATGTCACTATTCACAGATAACTGCTGTCTTTGTAGAAGACTCCAAAGAGGCTCATAAATTATGAGAATCAACAAGAATGTAACAAAGTTGCCAGTCACAACAATAACTAAAAAGGATACCATTCAAAATAGCATAGAATATGGCAGGCGCGGTGACTCAGTCTGTCATCACAGCACTTTGGGAGGCAGAGGGGAGAGTACTGCCTGAGCCTGTGGGTTTGAGACCAGCCCGGGCAACTTGGTGAAACCTCGTCTCTACGATAAATCACAAAAACTAGCCGGGTGTGGTGGCGGGTGTCTATAGCTCCAGCTACTTGGAAGGTTGAGGCGGGAGGATCGCCTGAGCCCAGCAGGTCGAGGCTGGGGTGGCCGGCCATGAGTGTGCCACTGCACTCCAGCCTGGGAGACAAAAAATGAGACTCCAACTCAAAAAAAAAAAAAATTGTACACAATACATATATGTGTACACATGTATATATTACGTAGAAAGAGACAACAAAAGATATGCAAACTTTAGTGGAAAAATAAAACATTATTGAAAGCCAATAAAGAACTAAATAAAGAGATAAAGTTATTAAAAAGAGTTATTATAAAGCAGTGGTAATGGCACTAGGTAGACACACAAAGAAGTGAAGACAGACTGGAAACCCCAGGCATTCTTTGATATAAAATGTAAACAGCCTGGGCGCAGTGGCTCAGCCTGTCATCCCAGCACTTTGGGAGGCTGAGATAAGAGGACTGCCTGAAGCTGGGGGTTCGAGACCAGCCTGGGCAACTTGGTGAGAACTCGTCTCTACAGTAAGTCACAAAAAAACTAGCTGGGCATGGTGGCGTGCATCTGTAGTTCTGGCTTCTTGGAAGGCTGAGGCAGAAGCATCGACTGAGCCCAGCAGGTCAAAGCTGTCATGGCCGTGAGTGTGGCACTGCACTCCAGCCTAGGTGACATGAGTGAGACTCCAACTAAAAAAAAAACACCATAACAATAAAATGTAAATATATTTTTTCTTAATTTGTCATTTGACCCGAATAATTTAGTTTGATGTAGCTGAATTTCTCGATCTTTTTGTTTATAATTCATGGGTTTTGCAAACGTAGGAAGCTCTTTCTACTCCAAGAATATAAGTAAAACACCTCCCAAATTTAGTGTTTTTATGGTGTTACTTTTCACATTCATGTACCTGATCCAAATTGAATTTATGTTAGTGTAACATGTGAAGTAGACTCCTCTTCCCCGCCCAATCCAGGAAGGCCACCCAACCGCTCAATGCCAAGTGTTGATATGTTTATCATCCTCCACTATTTCGAATCACTGTTAAATTATACTAAATTATTTTTATGTCTTAGGTTCTACTTCTGAGTTTCCTATTCTGCTCCATTAATCTTTCTATTCATTAGAAAATAATGTCAAAAAATACAAATCATCAGAGGAAAATGTCATTTTTGTCTACATCAAAATGAAGGACTCCAAAGACAATGTTAACAGAAAAGCAGCAAGCTGGCAGATGACGTGAACCATGTCTAAGACGCATAAGGAGTTCATGGCTGGAATACGTGGAAGCCTCGCAAGTCAACAAGAAAAACAGGAAAGTCAGCAAAAAAAATAATGGACAAAGAATTCAATTAGACAGTGCACAGAAGAGAAATGCAGGTGACGAGAGAGCTGAGAGGTGTTCAGCCTCACTAGTTAAAAGCACAAGCTAAAACTACCATATTGTTTTATGCCCAGAGGATTGGCAAAAATAGATAATATAAAAATGACAAGCATCAGCAAAACACGAGGAGACAGGCACGTCCGTGCTTCCGCTGCTGGGAGTGTGGCGCTCAGGCCACCATGCTGCAGGAAATCCGGCAGCGCCCAGGGGAGCCAAGTACATCCCAGGATCCCAAACTTCCACTGCCCTGTCTTCACTGCAGAGGAACTCTCTCCCAGGGACACACGGGAACATAAATGAGGACGGGCACCACAGTGTCGCTTGCGGAAGAGAAGAGATGGCAGTCATCCAGGTTCACGTCTGCTGTGAGGTTCAAGGAAGGGAGAAGTGTGGGCGACACTTACTACGGGTAAGATACTGCACAGCCATTAGTGCCACAGCTGGGCAATGCCATGGACAACCCTTGTCATGTGTTGGGTGAGAAGCTGGAATCAGATCTTAGCACCGTTCCGTTATGTACATTTCACACACACACAACACTATTCTACACGCATATCCAGGAGCCCACACTGTGGAGTGTGTGGGGACAACCTGACTGTCCATAATACACCCCCGGCCTGTCACTCCCTGACGGGCACCTGTTTCCTTTGGGCTCTCGACTCTGGCTCCTGGAAGAACAGAGAACAAGGGTTGTCTCCTGGAAGTCTGAAGAATGCGTTATCAGATCACTTCACCACTTCAGAGCCTGTGGGAGGCCCAGTGTCTGGGGAGCAGACTCAGGCCCATAGGTTGTGATTTAATGTGGGAAGGACAGACAGACACAACCCAGAAACTCTGGGGCAATTCGGGGGGAGGCTCCGAAGACAGCCTGGCTTGAACAGAAGAGGACATCCCAGGTTTTGGCACAGAAAAAAAAACAAACCCAACCAAACAAACAAACAGAAAAACAGAAGAGGACAAACCCTCAAGACAGGCTTCTTTTACATCTCAATTCAGCTCAAGGGTATCCAGGGAAAGGCTAACCTGATCCAGCTGGCAGAAGAATCCAAGCCAGGACAAATACTATTAAGTTTCCCACGGTGAATTTATTGCTAGGCTTTGAACCTGGTAGGTGGAAGGAAGGGAATCACATCTTACAAGACTGGGGCGCCCCACGGTCAGGCTCAGCGGCATCGCCAGGCGTCAACCATCTGTGGTGGTTGTGACACGAATGAAAGTTACTCCCTTCACCCGAGACTTGGAACTCGTTTTGCTGGCCATGTCTCTATCACACTTTAAAAGCCGTTCCAACGCACGGCTGGTGAAACTCTTTCCAAAAAAGAAAAGGGTGGTCAGGTCTGAGGACTCTGAACTCCACGGGCCCCCTCACCCTCGTCCCAAGCCCCCTGTGGGTGGTGCCGAACCCCACGGCCACCATTCAGAACACGTGCCTATCCGTGTCTCTCACCCACAAACGGAAGCCTTTTCCATCCTCGCTAAGCGCTCATCTCACACGGTGGCTGTCGCTTTTGCGGTCTGAAGTGTGACAGCAAAGCTAGCAAGAATTTCTTTTTCCTTCCTCACGATTTCATGGAGACATTTCATTCTCACAAGAGGCCTTCGCACCCTTAGCATTCTGATTCTCCCTTTCCTTAAAAGTCGAGACCCTATAACTTTTTACTGAAAGGAAACTCTGGGTGGCTTCTGGAAACCCCAGCATCACTCCTCCTGCGCTCTGGTGCCATTATTAAGGAGAAGGGCGAGCTGAACACAGCACTGCAGCCGAGACAGTTGAGAACCAAGATGGCTCATCAGTGACAAGCCAGTAGGGACCCCGGACTAAGGGAGGACTCATGTCCTGGAACGGCACGAGATTCTATCACACACACAGAATGGTGCGCCATGTGAAACGTACTATTTCAGGAATTTTCCATTGAAGAATTTTAGGTTGCAGTCGACAGGTAAGAGAAACTGTGGCAATTAAAACGTGGTGAACCCGGGACATCCGTAAAGGTTCACAGACCTAACCCCTTGTGCAGACACCCACCGCCAACCCGTGTTGCTAAGAAACAGCACACAGAAGCACGGCTGAGCTGGGAAGAGGTAGAAGCGAACTTAAAATATCTCCACGTTCATGTCAGGCTATACAGTAAAAAAGAACCAAAGTGCACTCGTGCACACTAGCACAGGACGAACGAGCACCCCTATACACTAGGAAAGGACAGGAGTGCACCCCGTAAACGCTAGGCCAAACAAACATGCAACCTATACGTGAGACAGAACTAGAGTGCACCCCTGTAACTAGGGCAGGACTGAAGTGCACAAATGTGCACTAAGAAGGAACCAGGTGGCGCACTTCCAGATGAGGACAGGAGGAAAGCGCACTTTACACACTAAGGAAGCACCAGCTGTACACCTGCACACTAGGGCCGGCCGAGACAGCACAACTCCACACTGGGGCAAGACCAGAGCACTCACCCACACACTAAAACAGGACCAGAGTGCACACCCATATACTAGGACAGGACCAGAGTGCACGAGGGCAGCATCACTAAAGAAAACCCTGCTTTGCAGGGTAGAATAGATGGAAGGTTCCCCTAAGTTCTACTCTGTGATGATCTCATCCTCTCCACTCCCATCCACAGGAATCATGTGTAAATTTTTTCCAAAATCTAAGAAAAAATTTTGAGGAAATAAAACAACGTTAAAGCTTCATCCTGAGAAATCCCTATATGAGAATCCAGCACTTAATCAAAAAATCCTGTGTTTTTCTGTTTTTTTTTTTTTGAGTTGGAGTCTCACTCTGTCGCCCAGACTGGAGTGCAGTGGCCGCTCCCGACCACCGCAGCCTCGACCTGCTGGGCTCTGGCGATCCTTCCGCCTCAGCCTTCCAAGTAGCCAGAACTACAGGCACACGCTACCACGCCAGGCTAATTTTTTATTTTATTGTAGAGATGAGGTCTCACCAAGCTGCCCAGGCGGGTCTCGAACCCGCGGGCTCAGGCAAGCCACTCACCTCAGCCTCCCAAGGCACGGGATTACAGGCTGAGCCACCAAGCCCGGCTCTGTGTTTTTCTTGATCTTCAAGAATGTGGAAGATGGTAGCTTTTGTGGTGGGAACTGTTTTGGAATCCTCCAGTCTGCTGTCATGAGTGGGCTTTTCATATGAGTGGGCAGTGGTGAGAGTGTCAGCACACACAAAACAGCCACTGTCGGCCTTAGGGCTGGTGGCTCCTGGCCACGGTCATGCACGTGAATGTGCACTGTCTTCCAGGGGACAGATGTTTTGCTCTGATTTTATTCAATCAGGGATGATGAGGGTCTCACTTTCCTAGTTTCTACCTGGTTCTGTGTTAACGCCAGAACGCATGTGTTATCAAAACAAGTTGTATAATAAGAAATCTACTAGAACATGAAGTTCTGAATGACATCAAGACTCTTACAGTTTTATTAACTCAATCCACAAGTTAAAAGAAACCCCCATACTGACATTCTTTTCTATTCTTCAGCTTAATTAGGACTTTTACAAACCCCTTAGACTAAATTAACCATTTTCCTTTCCCTCTAGAAACAATTTATAGACTACTTCCATAAAAATAGGGTTTTACTCTAGTATCATGATGCACCCCCATCGTCACCTGCCAAACTTGCATCCAGACTCAAGCAAGCAGAGCCGACCTGAGAGAGGTTAAGCACAGTGTTGCTTCCACCGTGCAATTCCTACCAAGCGTTTTTACTTACACAACTTTGTTAAAAATATACAGCCGGACACGGCAGCTCACGCCTGTAATCCCAGCACTTTGGGAGGCAGAGATGAGAGGGTTGCTGAGCCCAAGGGCTTGAGACCAGCCTGGGCAACTTGGCAAGACCGTATCTCCATAATAAATCAAAAAATTAGCCGGGCGTGGTGGCACTTACCATGAGTCCCAGCTACTTGGAAGGCTGAGGCGGAAGGATGGCCTGAGCCCAACAGGTTGAGGCAGTGGTGGCTGTGACCGTGCCACTGCACTCCAGCCTCGGCGACGGAGTGAGACTCTGACTCAAAAACTATAAACAAGCCAACAAACCAACTCAGTGCAACATTCACCAGCAAACTGCCAAGTATTTAAACAACCTTTCTAAAGTTCTAGGTCACCCTTGGTACCACAGGCCCGTCCAGGCGGCAGGGGTTTCACCTTCCAGATCTGCTCTGCCAAGGAACCTTTCTATAAGAACACAGGCTCTCAAGGGTCTCTCAAGGTAGGCTGGGTGCGGTGGTTCACACCTGTACACCAGCACTTTGGGAGGCCGAGGCAGGAGGATCACTTGAGCCTAGGAGCTTGAGACCAGCGCAGGCAACATAGCGAGACTTGTCTTTACAAAAAAGTAAAAAAATTAGCCAGACGTGGTGGCACGTGCCTGTAGCTCCAGCTCCTCAGGAGGCTGAGGCAAGAGAATAGCTTGAGCCCAGAAGGTCGAGGCTGTGGCGGGCTGTGGTCGTGCCACTGCACTCTAGCCTGGGCAACAGAGCGAGACCCGACTCAAAAAAGGTTCTCTCTAGAAGCTGGCCTAAGCGCGGATCTTCCCCCACTCCTTCCACAGATGAGCCAGGTCTCCCGATCTGCGGTTCCACGTGAGCCCCTCCCACCGTCGCCCTTTGCTGTTTCTCCCAGTCTCCAAAGGCTTGCTCAGAAGCTGTCCCACCCTTAGCTGGCCTTCCTCACAGCTCCACTCTTTGCTGACCTCACCACCCGGCTGCACACGTGCCCGCCTTGCTAGTCCACCACTTGCTGACCGGAGGGACCAGCTCTTGTTCATTTTCTCAGAGATGGGTCTCGCACTGTCTTCCAGGCTGGAGTGCAGTGGGTGTGATCATAGCTCACGGCAGCCTCGACCTCCTGGGCTCAAGCGATCCCCCTGAGTAGCTGGGACTCCAGGCGTGTGCCACCACACCTGGCTAGTTTTTAAATTTTTTGTAGAGACGGGGTCTTGCTTTGTCGCCTAGGCTAGTCTCCAACTCCTGGCCTTAAGCAAATCCTCCTACCTCGGCCTCCCAGGGTTGGGATTATAGGCATGAGCCAGGGTGCCTGGCCCTGTGTGTGCCATCTCTGTCACTTAGACACACTTGATCTTACCTGCATATAATTCTTTTTTCCTCAATTGGATTATAAACTCTTTTGTAGGCAAAGTTTTTTTTATTAATTTTTTTCCCCAAGATGGGGTCTCACTCTGTCGCCCAGGCTGGAGTACAGGGGCACAATCATAGCTCAGGGCAGCCTTGAACTCCTGGGCTCAATCGATGCCACCACCTCAGCCTCCTGAGTAGCTGGGACTACAGGTGTGCACCACCATGCCTGGAAAAGCCTTTTTTTAAAAAATATGGCCACAACATCTTGAATAACATCTGTCACAAAATATAGACTTAATCAATATCCATTACTTAACCAAAACACATATTTTAAAACTCCAAAATGTCTTATTTAAAAAAAAAATTGAGAACATTCTAAAAACAGACCTTTGATCCAAAAGGAGAGCTTCAACACCCAGGTGTCGTTTCAAGGACCTTGACACTGTGGGGTGCCCTCCTGCTTCCCTCTGTTACACTTATGGATCAAATCCTTCGACTTGAGGAGAAATGAACTTCATGAAATGTTCCGTCTTGAAATGTTCCCACTCCGTCAAGAGCAAGTGGGGAGTGAGTTTATTCACAGCAACCAAGACGCCGAACTTAGTTTCACACATAACAATATGCTAGAGTTGGCGCCAGTAAATACGCCCAACACACTAACCAGCAACTTCCCAGTGTCAGCGTGTGATAAATGTCACCACGGATACCTGTGTAGCTACAAGTGTAGCCCCTGACCAAAATTAACCTTAAAAATGGGCCTTCCACAAACAAGCTGAAGTCAATAAGTAACCGCTCTTTAGTTTGGGCTGTTTCTCAATACCAAGGGAAAAAAAAAAACTTTGGAAAGGAAAGAATGCTTCCAAAAATATTCACTAAGCAAACCAGGGCTCTATCCCAGCGGGAAATCAAAGGACGCCCCTCAATGGAAGCCACTGCCGGAGCAGAACGCTCGTTGGTTCTAGCGCGTAGGATGTCCACGTGGTCACGGTCAGCACCCTTTCGGACGCCGTGGCTTCTCCTCTGAATTGGGTTTCCCCTTACTTCTGAAATGTCTTATGTAAGAACTTAGAACCTTAAACCCTACCTGGCGCTCAAGGGTATTAAGTACAATTAAAAATTCAAAAAGGCTAGTAATTTTACTTCCTGGAAGAATGATCATGCTTTCATTTAGAGTTTTTTCGGCAAAGCTCTTTCTGAGCAGCGGAGGAAAACAACGTTGATTTCCAGCTGCCCTCACTGTGAGTAGCTTCAGGTAGGCACAGGAGGCAAGAATTAGGGCCCACACCACATGAAAGTAATTGATCCGCCCACACTTAAGCAAACAAGTTCACCAGGTCGGCTCACCTGGGCAGGCCGGTTAACAGGCCCCGAGGGAAGACGTTTCCGGCCACCAGGTCGCGGTCCCCGACTCAGATATAAAAATCAGACTTTCCTCCAATAAAATCTCCCCTACAACCGCCTTGCCAGGACGTCGGATAGGTCCCTGGGACTAAAAGGAATGGCCGCAAGGGAGCCAGCAAGCATTACCAAGAGAATATCTCGTTGGGAGAATCTTCTATCTGATGGAATGTTTGCAAAGACAGACACTCCAAGTTCTTGCTCTTAGGCTCGTTAAAAAAAAAAAACTGACTGTTAATATGCCCATTATATTTCTGGCTTTTTTAGGAAAGTTAAAAAAATAAAATTCCAGTGTAACTTTCTCTTCTTTTGTGAAACAAGTTTGTGTGCTTTGTCTTTATTTATTCAGCCAATATTACCAAGAGTCCACTATGTGCTACACTGGCTAGATAAAATGTAGTACTTCTTATGAGGAAGTCATCATTAGGCTGCATTGTTTTACAGGGTTTTTTTGGTCTTGTTTTTGTCCTGAGAAGCTCAAAATTCTTGGCTGAATTTTTCATTCATGCACACAACGAAAATCAAGCTGACTTGGCGCTGTGCACTTGCAGTGGTATTTATGATACCTGGTTAGCCGGGGCAGCAGCGGTGGGATCAGATTTAAATTCGCCCAGCGAGGAGCACAGTTCCCAGGAGACCTCCCGCTGCGTCAGCCCACCGTGTCACACTTTAACCTGCTCTTCCAAAGCCTCTTTGCCAGCCCGACAGGGGGAAAGGGAGTAGGAACATTTTACCTGGGACGTGTAAACAGAGGCCCTCTTCTCCTCCAAGGCTCCTTAACACCTCCTGAGAGCCCACTCACAAATTCCTCAAATCACCCGCTGCAAATCCAAGTCTGTGAGCACAAAGGTGTATCCCAATCTCAACAGAGAAAGACAAGAGGGCTTTAGTGTTCTTTCAGGAAATGGGACGACCAACGTTTGTTGAAAAAACCTGGCTGACTCCAGCCGACAGTTAAGATGTGACTGTATTCAGAAGGTCAAGGCCTTGAATGTCAGTCTCTCTGGGAGAAAAGAGCACTTTTAAGCAGCTCAAGAGTGGAGTCTGCCAATGACTCAAGTGACGGAACAGGTCTGCTTGGCTGCTGGGTGGTCGGGTTTTAAGCCGCATCGCCCTGGAAAACAGACACAAAACTCACATCCGGATGAAATGAGAATTAGCTAAGAAATATGATATCTAATTATATTGCATTTTTCTGTGGATTTTCAAGTTGACTGAAGAAATTTTTACAAAGGTTGGAAAGGGAAGAAAGAGTCTAACAAGCGGCCCACGATGACCGGAATGAGTCATAGAAGTTGGCGTTTGTGTAGGTCAAACGTAGATGAATACTGCTAATTGTATATGGTTAAGCTAATATTATGAGAACTGAACTGATGATTAACATGGTAAAAAAGTGAAGTGCTCCTTGAAGTGAAATTTTCAGTATGGTTTTATTATATGTTGGCTTGAAGTGTTGTCCCTCAGAAGATATCGCTAAGATCAAAATAGGAGACAGCTGGAAAAAACAAGTAATACACAGCACAGTGGCCTCACATACTTTTGTTTTTTGAGTCGGTGTCTCACTCTGTTGCCCAGGCTGGAGCGCAAATAGCACGCTGCTCCCAGCCACCACAGCTTTGACCTGCTGGGCTCAGGTGAGCCTTCTGCCTCAGCCTTTCAGGTAGCTGGAACTACAGGCACGCACCACCACACTCGGCTAATATTTTGATTTACTGTAGAGACGAGGTCTCTCCAAGTTGCCCAGGCTGGTCTCAAATCTGTGGGCTCAGGCAATCCTCTCGCCTTGGCCCTCACACACATTTTAAAGACAACTGATTTGTAAAGTGAGCTGCCTGTATTAGCAGGAGCTTGATCCACAAATGCCCTGGCCATCTAGTGCAAAAGGGGGACGATTCGTCTTTAGCATATGGGGAAACTGAGGCCCCCCCCCCAAATCGGCTTGATGAGTCCCACAGGGCTGGTTCGAGCTCTCACCTCTAGAGCAGACTTTGAAAAGCTGTTTCTGGTGCTGAGATTCCTATTCGGTTACTTGGCATTTTCCCCTTGTTCATACCATCTTATAACCTTTATTTCTATCCCCCCACCGAGTCCTGAACGTCCCGGTCAACTTCCAGTGACTCCCTCCGTGTCAAACGTCCACTCTGCAGTAGAGCCGGAGCTCAGCTCTGCCATCACCACCTGACTCCCAGAAGCCTTTGATGGCTGATGCCCCCAAAGCAAAGGCTACACCCTTTCGGCACAACACTCAGGGCCACGGTCCTAGCACGATCACCTCATTCTCCCTGTCCTGCCCTTGTGGCCCAGCGCAGGTGGGACCCTCTGCCGCAGGAGTTCTGACGTCTCTGACAGAAAGCATCTCTGTCCTCCGTTCCCAAGAGGCTCGTGGCCTCTTTGCCATCGATTCATGTTCGACACTCCTCTTATCTCTTGATGAGACCCTACGTTTCCTGGGAGCAGGGACATGCCTTATTCAGCTCTGCCTTCCCAACTGTGCCGGGAATGTCAGGAACTTCGATGTTCACCCAAACTCTTTAAACCCTCTGAATCTTCATAGAAAATACCAAATGCACCATTCTGGGAGGCAGCAGTTGACTGGACTCACCTGCTTACAGTCTAGGATAAAAGAATACAGACTTTTTTCACACTGATAATTCCTTTAGGTCATTTGTGCCAAATAAGCTATTTTAAATACGCTCAGAATTAGGCTGGTCAAGGAAAACGGTGGTGAACCAGTCATTTATAACCTCCAGCCGCAGGGCTAAGACTTCCGTCGGTCCTACCCCAAACTTTACACACCAGGAAAGCCAAGTTCTACTAGGGCGAAGGAGTGAAGCCCAAGGCCACAGCTGGTGATGACGCCTGGGCAGATCCCCTCAATTCCAGTGGAGCTGGGCTCTTCCCCCATGTGCTGTTCACCTGCTAATTTAAAAAAACTAAAGTATAATCTGCACATCAAAGGGAAGCACAGGAGGACAGCCACATTTGTAGACCCGTGACTAGCCCAGGGCTCAGCATGTGACAGGTGATCAAATAGCCGACAGACACTGGGTCTTGAGATCAATAACTGAACAGCCCATGGCTTCCTGGGAGAAGGGGAAGAAGCATATGAGAGAAAGCAGGGGGAAGAAACCACAGCAGAATGAAGGTGTGAGAAGGAAAAAAACAGACAAGCCAAGTCCTATAAAAGTAACTACACTCACTCACATGCAAAATGTGGTGATGTGAAATCCAATAAAAAAGAGAATTATGTTTGTAACAGGCATTTCTCTAAAGAACATATATTTACTTTTGCAGACTGGGTTAAAAAAATATTTAATATACATATGTGGCCAACAAGCACATGAAGAGATGCGCCACATTTCTGCTCACTAGGAAATGCAAATCAAAACCATGAGGAGAGGCCACTTCACAGCACCAGGATGGCCGTACCCTTTCCCCCGCTCTTTTTAAAAGGAAAATAAATGACGGCAAGGCTGTAGAGAGACTGGAACCCTCCTACACTGCTAGAATGCAAAATGGTGCAGCTGCTGAGGAAAAGCCTGGCAGTAAGTTAAACGGAATCACCATCCCACCCAGGACCCCTGCTCCCAGGGACGGGCCCCAAAGAACGGAAAGCAGGTGTTCAGACGAAAACATGTTTGGATTATTCACGCCAGGACCATTCACAATAGCCCAAAGGGAGAAGCAGCAACATCTGTGGACTGAATGGGTTCATACACAAAATGTGGTCCATTCATACCGCGGAATATTACTCAACCTCTAAAAGGAACGAAGACCTGACACATGCTACTTGGAGGAATCCTGAAATGTACAGCTAGAGGAAAGAAACCAGGCATAAAGGGCCCACATGTTGCAAGATTCCACGTACAGGAATCCCAGAACAGTCACCTCCACCCAGGCAGAGATTGGTGGTGGCTGGGGAGAGGGGAAGCAGCGCTTAACTGCTTAAGGGACACGAGTTTCTTTTGGGGATCAGGAAACAATTCTGGAACCGGACAGCAGCGATGGTGGCATCACATTGTGAGTGGAACCTTCTTAATGCCACTGAATTGTGCACTTTAAAGTGGCAAATGTACATTCTATGTATTTACTGCAATAAGAAAGATAAAAAGCATCAAGTCGCCACAGTGCCGGAGTCTGGAAACATCAGTCTACAGACGCTAATTTGTCAAGGCCACGGCTTCCCACTCCAAGAAGGCAGGACGCTCTGCGTTCCACACGCCTTTCTCAGCAATCCCAACTGCACAGATGCTAAACCCAGCGGCAGCCGCCTTAAGATATGCTTGGGTCTCAAGATCAATGCTGCACGTCTAGACTCAGGGGAGAGCATTATGGGGAGGTGCAGCCTCACTGTGGTTTCCGCAGACTGTCCTCAGTGACACGGCTGCCCGGACCCGGCCGGTGCGGAGGGCAATGCCACCACGCCTGGGAGCTTTCCTACCGGCCCGCGGACCACTCCGAGTTGGGTGGGGAAGGCCGCCCTCTCAGAGCACAGGGCCACCGCACTGCCGCCAGAAAGCGCAATGGAAACCCAAGCGAAAGCTGCCCCTCACCGTCAGGAGAAAGAGCTCGGGTTCTGGGATGCTCCTAGGATTCCCTGGCACCTCCCGAATGGCCTCCCCGCGCTGGCGGCTGTCCCACAACAAGGCAGATAAGATGCACTTGAACTTCCAGTTCCAGAGGCTCCCCTGTTCCCAGTCTGCTCCACCCAAGCCCTTTCCCCTCTCCAGGCAGGTTCAGGCTCCACCCGGCCTCACGTCGTTATCTGAGATGATATTTAGAGCCAACACAGGGTGCCAACTACAGGCACCTTAGGTGTCTGAGAACTTTGGAACCAGGGCCAGGTGTCCCTTGGGCTGGCGAGGAAGGCTTGCTGGATCTGGTTTTAATCAGCTTGTGCCCTGTGGCTGTTATCCAGAAAGCTCTCTATGCCCAAGGACTAGGCAGGGCTCAGCGCATGGGAGGTGGTCAGTCTACAAATATTGCTGAGCGAATGCCAAACACGGCGGAATGAATGAATGAACACCCCGGGCCTGCACCCAAAAAGGCAAGCCCCTGCCCTCAGCCCCCAGCAACGAGGGAGGCCTGCGGGGAGGCCAAAATACTCCACTTTTCTTAAAAGCATTGCTCTCCTTTCCAGCTTTCTCTCGATCATTGGATTTCTGAGCCAACGTGTGACTTTAAAAATCACCGACCAGCACCCAAGACACCAAGGAATATATCCAGTCACTTAAAATCGCCTGTTGCTAGTCTGGGCAAGAAAACACGCCGGATTCCACATATATGCTGTCAACTTTGGCAAGAAAGATTTTAGCCAACTTCCATCCTTCCCACCCAAGTAAATAGGGCACTTGTTTGTATTTCCACATTGGCTTCGTGAACGAAAATACCTCCTCCACCTAGAAAAACAATCGGTCACATTCAGACATGGAACTTTCAGGACTCACTTTTTCGTGCACGCGAGAGCACTGAGAACGCAGTGCTGCAAAAATAATAATAGCGTCGAAAGAGACTGTTAATAAAGTTTCCTCCCGTGGGTCTTTGCCTCGAGGGGTGCCCTTGTGCCTGGTTTGGTCTTCCTACGCTTTTCAGAGAAACAGGTTTTTTTTTTAATCGCCCTCCATGAAAACTGGATCTTTTCAATGGTCCTCCATGAAACCTGGATCCAGAAGGAACCTGCTAAGTCTCCGGCAAAGAGACCCAAACGTTTGGGGGGGGGGGGGAAGAGGCGCACCATCCTTTTCCTTTCCTGGCTGTTAATTTTTCTGGTCCTGGTCCGCACCCGCGAGGCTCGGGCAAAGGGTTAAAAGTTTTCTGAGGTTAGTTCCTGCGGCTCAGCGGGGCAAAAGAGCCAGATGCTTAAATTTAGGCTGCGTGGAACAACGCGGAAACTTTCGAAGCCTGGAGAGACACGGGCGCTCCTTCGACGGCCTGCTGCGAAGTGTCATCACGCGAGTCGCGCTTTCTGCCCTTTCCTTACGCGCCCCCGGCCCCGCTCCGCCGGCAGGGGCCCGGCCCGCGCCCGCG
>NW_007252100.1:513760-517219 GCF_000164805.1 Carlito syrichta
GGCTGCCCGGAGGCCCGCGCCCCCCGCAGGCCCGGGGCCGAGCCCCGATTCCGCAGTCCCGCCTCGTTGCTGTGGCCGCCCCGGGAGAGACCCCTGACTGAGGGGGGCTCCTCCTCTGATAACGCCCTGGCCTCGCCCCCCTCCCTGCATCTTCCGTTCCTGTCTGCAAAGCACTGTCGCCCCCCACCGCGGCGATGGATGAGGCCAACGTTATCCCCCCCACCCGGTCCAGGGGAGAATCAGGCCGCGGGGGCTTCATCCCCGGCCAAAGCCTCCCCCAGCTGTCAGGGTCGGCCCCTCTTCCCCCTAGCTGCCCCTCGCGTTGTGTTACCCATGCCCGCGCGGGTCACGAGAAGGCTCGAGAGGAGCTAGAGGCCCCGCAGCCCGCGCCCGCTTCCAGCCGCTCGGGCGGGAGCAAGTCCACGTTCCCAGAAGGGCCTCCCGGCGTGGTTCTCCTTCGAGGGGTGGCGCCTTCGGCCGGCCGAGCTGCCGGGGCGCCGGCTCTCGCACACGCGAGGAAGAAACGGAAGGGCGCTGGGCGGGCGAAGGGAGCGGGAGGAGAGCCCCGAAACAGCGAGGGGACGTGGACAGGGAATAACATGAGGCTGAGAGGAAGGCTTCCCCCCGGGGCGGAGGGCCGTGGGGTCGGCCCGGCCAGCGGGCACCGAGTCCGTGTGGGAATTCGAATCAGGTGGCCTTCCCGCCGGCTGGTAGGGGCCTAGCCGGGGATTCCGTCGGCTGCTGAGCCCAGGCGGGCTTCCTGTCCCCAGTGCATCCCTCGTCTAGGCACCTTTGTGCCAAAGGGACAAGAAAGGAAAGAAAGAAAAGAAAGAAAGAAAGAAAGAAAAGAAAGAAAGAAAGAAAGAAGGAAGGAAAGAAAGAAAGAAGGAAAGAAAGAAAGAAAAGAAAAGAAAGAAAGAAAGAAAGAAGGAAGGAAAGAAAGAAGGAAAGAAAGAAAGAAAGAAAGAAGGAAGGAAAGAAAGAAAGAAGGAAAGAAAGAAAGAAAGAAAGAAAGAAAGAAAGAAAAAGGTGGGAAAGAACACCCAGTGAGGTAAGAAAGAAAAAAAAAAAGGGCATGGTTTAGAGGGAGAATTTTAAGGCAGTCTAAAGTAGTTAATGTCCGGAGACCCAAAAAAAGAAAGACAGAGAAAAGAAACAGCTGGAAGGGTTTTGCACACGGTTTTGTTACTGCTCTAAAACCCATGAACGGTACAAAATTTCACTGCCAATTCACTTGACTTTTCAAGAAATGTCTTCTGAGGCTCATCTTTGCTAAGGAAACCTTGATATTTCGTGACCCCCCCATACAGGAAAATTATTTTGAGAAACTTTGTATACGTTAAAAAATGTTTACATTAGCTACAAAATTTGACTAAGCGCGTGTTTTTATTTTATAATGAGCATGTTCGTTTCGGTCTAAAATTGGCATCAGAAACGGTAAGATCTCCAATGGCCACTAGAGGGAGGCGGGCAGGAAAGGGGAAAGAATGGTCAGTGAGACAACTTCATGAATTTTCTTTACAAAAATCATCGCAGTTTAGATCTGAAAAGGGAGACCTAAGAGACATGACTGGCATAAGCCTCTTCCACCCAGCAGATGTGTCACCTTGAGCAAGTTATCCTTTCAGAGGCTAAGTTCCTCATCTGTGTCTGAGGCTTTAACACCTACCCTGTGAAGCTAAGACAAAATTATCCTAAAGTTTCTCTGAACAAACGACAGATGAGAAATTATGAAAATGGAGAAAAACACGGGAAACTCCCCCTATTTATTATTGAAACATAGTAGAAGGCTATTAGTGTATAATAGCATTGTAGCTATAGTAGTATTTATGCTCTAATACGCAGTATGATACTATTAGTGGGAACATAAATTGATATAATTTCACTGAAAGGTAATTTTGCAAAATGATTCAAGAGCTTAAAAATGTTTATGTGTTTTGGCCCTATAATTCTATATCTATGGCTTCTGTGGAAATAATCAGAAATAATCACATGAATTTATGCATAATGATAGACACAGTCTCCTTTTTTTTTGATCAGAGTCTCACTCTGTCATCCAGGCTGGAGTGTGATGGCATGATCATGACAATCGTGGTTCACCGTAGCCTCCACCTCTTGGGCTCAGGTGATTCTTCCACTCAGCCTCCAGAGTAGCTGGGACTACAGGCGTGTGCCACCATCCCTGGCTAATTTTAAAAATTTGTTTTAGAGCTCTCGCCAAGTTTCCCAAGCTGATCTGGAATTCCTGGGCCCAGGCAGTCCTCTTGCCTCTGCCTCCCAAAGTGCTGGGATTACAGGCATGAGCCTTGTCATAAAATTAGAAACAACCAAAATATCCAAAATGAAGGGGAAGTTTAAATAAACTATTATGTAGCTATTAAAAATGAGGATTTAAAAAATAACGAACACAAGAAAATACTTAAACAGATTGTTAAGAGGGAAAAAAGAACATCACAAAACTACTATGGAGAAGGGAATGATAACAGTTACTCTTTCTGGTGGTGATGCTGTGTAATTGTTATCTATAGTATTGTATATGTTCCAGATTTTCTGTTATGACTCTATATTACTTTTCCTTTTTGAGCAGGGTCTCACTCTGTCACCCAGGCTGGAGTGCAGTGGCATGATCACAGCTCACTGCAGCCTCAACCTCTCAGACTCAGGTGATCCTTCAGCCTCAGCCTCCCGAGTAGGTGGGACTACAGGTGCGTGCCACCATGCCTAGTGATGTCTTGAATTTTGCAGGGAGACCAGCTCTCGCTATGTTGCCCAGGCTGGTCTCAAACTCCTGGGCTCAAGCAAACCCCCTGCCTTGGTTTCCCAAAGTGCTAGGATTACAGGCAAGAGCTACTGCTTCAGGCCTGTATTACTTTTATAGTGAACAAAAACTAACACATATTAATTTTTTAGATGAGAAAATAAGTGCCCACGTACATAGCATAGAATCAGGCAAACTTTCAATAAATATTTGATGAGTGGAAGGAAAAGCTTGCTAATGAAGTTTCCTGAGGTAAAAAAAAAAAAAAAAGAGAGAAAGAGAAAGAGTTATTCTACTTCTAAAGATGAGAAAAGTATGACCTGGAGGTTTTTTTGATGACAAGTTTAGAGAAAAGCTATAAAAAGATAACAAAATGCTTTCAGAGCTGGGCGCGGTGGCTCACACTTATAATCCTAGCACTTTGGGAGTCTGAGGCAAGAGGATTGCCTGAGCCCAGGGTTTGAGACCAGCCTGGGCAACTAGGTTAGACTTTGTCTTTATAATAAAGTAAAATAAAATAAAAATTAGCTGGGCATGCTGGCATGTGCCTGTAGTTCCAGCTGCTTGGAAGGCTGAGGCAGAAGGATAACCTGAGCTCAGCAGGTCATAGCAGTGGTGGCCATGAGTGTGCCACTGGACTCCACTCCAGCCTGGGTGACAGTGAGACTCTGACTCAAAAAAAAAAAAAAAAAAGGCCAGGG